>NC_056739.1:566452216-566567216 GCF_019279795.1 Protopterus annectens | reverse complement strand
TATGCAGTCTCTGCCATGGTCTTTGGGTTGTGGATGGGGTTCATCATCTACAGTTCTAACACATATCCAGTATATCCTGTAACACACAATGGTGACACCATTATTGTATGTGGTCTGTTATCTGATTGCATGTTATACTGACCTATGTGTATATATATATATATATATATATATATATATATATATGTGTGTGTGTATATATATATATATATATGTATATATATATATATATATATATATATATATATATATATATATATATATATACATACATATATATATATATATATATATATATATACACACACACACACACACACACACACACACACACACACATGTATATATATATATATATATATATATATATATATATATATATATATATATATATATATATATATATATATATATGTATTTATGTGTGTACCTCTCAAGTAGATAATCCTGTGGGAAGTCACCTCATACGAAAAAGTATAGGTCAAACGTGTGACAAATATGAGAATTACAAGTTGAGAATATGAGAATTACACACACACACACACACACACACACATACACACACACATGTATATATATATGTATTTATGTGTGTACCTCTCAAGTAGATAATCCTGTGGGAAGTCACCTCATACGAAAAAGTATAGGTCAAACGTGTGACAAATATGAGAATTACATGTACAAGATCATGCAGCCTGTTCAGGAGATGCCTGGATGGTGCACAGAAACATTATAGATGACACCCAAGTCATTTCATCCCACCTAACAGTTGAGGTAGTGGGAAGCCCTTCCTGTCAATGTACGTAATACTCTGTCGAACAGGTGGGACCTGATGACAGTATGTGCAATATTTGACTTGCTGGATCTCACAGTAGTGTAAAACACCTCCATAGTGGTGGTTCTCTCCTCTGCAGTCATTGGGAACCATATATATACATGAACATCATCATCATCTTTTGGCTGTTCCCGTTAGGGTTCGCCACAGTGGATCATTTGTTTCCATTTCTTCCTGTCCTCTGCATCTTGCTCTGTCACACCAACCACTTACATGTCCTCTCTCACCACATCCATAAACCTTATCTTAGGCCTTCCTCTCTTCTGGTTACCTGGTAGCTTCATCCTTAGCATCTTTTCCCCAATATACTCAGCATCCCTCCTCAGCACATGTCCAAACCAACGTAATCATGCCTCTTTGGCTTTGTCTCCAAACCTTTCAACCTAGGCTGACCCTCTAATATACTTATTCCTAATCCTGTCCACCCTCATCACACCCAGTGCAAATCTTAACATCTTTAACTCTGGCACATTCAGCTCTAACATGAACATGCTGCAGCATAATGTTAAGTGTTTGGCATAGGATATGTAAGGATGATACCTGCAAAATTCCTAGCATGTCCAATGTAGGCCACTGAAAGGTTCCTGTACCTTGGATGGAAAAACCTACACATAGCTTAACATTTACTGGGATGCACTATCTGTAGATCATTGTGTGTATTGTACCTAGAAATAAAGCAAAAATATACAGGTTTGGTGATATGAGAGATGAGTTGATAAAGCCCACGTTTGCACTTTTCCCGCCTTTCCTGTAACTAGTCTAGCCCGGATACAGATTTGCTGTATCCGAGACTGTATGTAAGCTTCTGAGCCCCCCAAGCCTTTCTGTGTTGGAAGGAAGCCTTGTAGCTTATCAGTGGGAGTTGTAAACACTAGGTAGCCTGTCTACCACAAGAGGAGTGGTTTCTGGCCCAGAAATTGTAGTTTATTGGCCATTTTGAGCAGTTTTTATATCTCTTTCAACTTTCTGGTTTAAAAGCCCATGTTTGCACTTGTTTCCCACCTTTCCTGTAACTAGTCTACTCCAGATATAGATTTGCTGCATCCATGACTGTTTGTAAGCTTCTGAGTGGTGCCAAAGTCTGCTCTTAAATTTTTCCCTTAGATTTGCTAGTTCTCTCCTCTCTTGCACTTTTACTAGCTTATATAGCTACGATGGTGTAGCAGTAGCATTGTCGCCTCATAGCAAGAGGTTCTCCTATTCGATTCTCGACTGGAGCACCTTCTGTGTGGAGTCTGCATGTCCTCCCCACGGTTTAGTGGTGTTTGAAAGACATGCGTAAATGGGCATGCCTTCGTTGAAGGCTGGGCGTTGAGCTGGTACCTCGGCACCGTAAAAATCTGCTGCCAATCATTAGTGGACCAGAGTTCCGCTGTGGCGACACCTAACCGGGAAAAAAAACATTAGTCTAGCACTTTACCAGACTTCTTGTAGCAATTATTGTAGCACACAAAAGTGCTACCAGCACTAAACGTTCTACAAGGAAACAACTCCAGTACTTATTATTAATGCCCACCCCTCCAGGCATGTCTAAAGGTTAGTTCCCTGTGCTTTCTGATATTAACCCCATGAACTTGGGCATCCTGAGGCAATGTAGCAACTGCTTCATGTACACTGACAACCCTCTCCTCTTACCTCCCAACACTCAGACTTGTGAGAGATGCACTTATATATCCAAACTGGAAGCCATGCACTCTCCAACCAAGACCGGAATAGCTGGTCAAGAGGAGAAGGTCAACACTTATAGGTTCATAGGTTCATAGGTTCATACTAGGCTATCTGCACTAGGGCATTTACAAGCCTAGCCAGAGTGTGTTTGGCTTTCGCCACCCATTTTAAATTAATTTTGCTATGCCCTTTTTCGAGGTTAGTATACTGTGCCTCTGTCTAACAGTGACACAGAAGTGATACCCGGAGTAAATCTATGATCTCCCATCCACTCATCAAGATTCCTCTTGAAGAGAGTCAATGAGGGACTCTGCCTAACCTGGACTGGGATTTTATTCCAGAGTGAAGGGAGCCTCTGGGTTATGAATCTGTCCCTCCAGCATGTCCTATTTATTTCAGTGCTGAGGTTCAAGTCTCTTGAGCGCGTAGCTCGATGGGATTTGGATTTTCTGAGGTGCAGCATGTCCATTAATTCTGGGTTGGACATGGCTTTATATGTCAGGCACAGATCGCCTCTGAGCAGGCGGTATGCCACTGAGTAGAGCTGGAGTTTCTTTAACTGGGCAGCATATGGCATCTGTTTGAACCCTTTGATCCTCTTGGTGAGGTACTTTTGGGGTCTTTCCAGTTGCTGCAGGTGTCTGGTAAGGTACATCCCAAAAGGGGCATTGTGCTCAATTATGGGCCTGATGAGGGATGAGTAAAGAGGCACGATGACTTCCCCTGATCTAGATGTGAATCCCTTCATGATTAGGTGGGCTATATAAAATGTTTTTCTAACCACTTTGGCCACGTGGTTGTCAAATGAGAGATTGCTATCAACTTGGGTCCCCAGGTCCCTAATTACTTCTTCCGGACTTAATGGATTACCATCTATGTGGTAAATTGTGGGCACTTTGTTTTTGCCAAAGGGGATGACTATACACTTTTTGGCGTTTAGCTTGAGGCCATGGCTCTGGCACCAGTTGTCTGTTTCTATAAGGCCCTTTTTTTAGGATGCTTGTGTCGGCTGGAGAGTTGATTATGGTGCCCAGTTTGCAGTCACCTGTGAACCTGGTCAGCCACAGTCCTTCCGTGTTGGCCTGTACCTCCGAAAATTATATACCGAACAAGAGAGGTCCCAGGACTGAGCCTTGTGGGACGCTACTTGTAACTGGTTTGGAGTCTGACATGGCTCCAGCAATTCTAACCATGTGGGTTCTGTCCTTGAGCCAGTTTGCAACCCATCTAGTGAAATAGGGGTTTATATTTAAGCTGGTGAGCTTATCTATAATGCCCGAGTGGGGTATTGTATCGAAGGCTTTTGCGAGGTCCAGGTAGGCTGTGTGGACCACCTTCCCCTCGTCAATGGCCTTGGTGACTGTTTCAAAGAAATCAACCAGGTTTAAGAGGCAGGATCTGCCCTTAACAAAGCCAACCTGGGTAGGATCCAGTGTCTGTAGGTCCCCAATATCTTTATTTATGAGGTCCATGATGATTCTTTCCATAGCTGTGCAGACCAAGCTAGTCTGGCTGATAGTTTCCAGAATCCGTTGAGGCACCACCTTTGTGGAGAGGGACCACTGTTGCTGTATGTCACTCTTTGGGTACATATCCTGTACTAGCACATAGGCTCATAGATTAGTACTAGGCTAACTGCCCTTGTGGGACATTTTAAGCTTAGCCAATTACCCCATGTGAGAATCAAATCCTGCACCTTGTGTTCATAAGGTAAACACCTTAACCATTGTACATAGCCCTCCAGAACACACACCAGTACTGCTTTCACATAAAAACACAAACCACATGCCCACCTTCGTTGAGGCTCTCAATAAAAATTTATCCAAACAGCAGAGACCTCCAAGGCAGAAACACACTTGACCACCAAAACACAACACTAATCAAGAGACACATAACTCTCCTAAATAGTGTGCCACTCAACCAAAGCCCCTAAGGCAAAACAGCATGCCCAACACACTAGTCATAGGTGACTTGATAGTGAGGCACACTGATGTTCCACTCACTAAGTTGAATAAGGAGAAAGTAACAGTCAGCTGCTTGTCAGGCGCCAGGATCTGCCACATAACGCATGCACTCAGGTCCCTCAACAACAGGTACAAATATATATATATATATATGTATGTATATATATATATATATATATATATATATATATATATATATATATATATATATACATATATACATACATACATATATATAAATATACATGTGGGTGTGAATGACCTAAGATGTACTTCCCTGGACTACATGAAAAGAGACATGGAGGACCTCTCAGATTATGTAGCCCAGGTGGGTATGACCCTAGCCCTGAGCAGCATCCTACCATCACCCAGAATTATACCACAGTACAAGCAGAAAATGATTGATTTCAAGAATTGGCTAATTTTTTGCCGTCATTTTAAGGGGATCCAGTATCTGTCTGCCTGGGATAACATGATTGACAGACCCCGATGCTTTGCCAGAGATGGCCTGCATCAGTCACCCCTGGGTTTCCAGATACTGGCCAAGGCTCTTGCCACCCCTATAGTGCCTTTTTTAGATGGTGTTCCAAAGACCAAATTACCACCACAACAGCTACAAACAAATGCAATCTGAGGGTCATGCTGCTCAATGCTAGAAGTCTAAATCTCAAAATACATTTGCACAAAGCACTCCTTAAAATGGAAAACATCAACATTTGTGCTGTAACAGAGACCTGATTCAAGGCAGCAAAAAGCACCCCTGCACTATCAGGCTATAACTTATTCCACACCTTTCGGCCCCAGAACTTGGACCGAAGCTCTAAAAGCGGTGGTGTTTCCATATTCATAAAGGATGCGCACACTTCCAGACTGGTAGCCCAACATAATGCATCTGAGATACTTCAAGTGCAGCTAACATTGGGTAAGGCAGCGATTCAGGTCATAGGTTCATAGGTTCATAGGTTGGTAGTAGGCTATCGGCCCTAAGGCCTATGCAAGCCTAGCCATAACAATTCCCTGGAAATTTCTTCCCACAATATTTACTTCTCTGGGCCCCTGTCTAGCAGGGTGACTAGCCTGCTATAGGTCCCCAACCATGTCCCAAGACTCACACTCCATGTTCCTTAGCACCCTGGAGAATATTAGGGTCCAACCTAACACTCTCATACTGGGTGACTTCAACTACCCCTCCATTAACTGGGAAAACTAGTCATGTACCAATACACTTGCCCAACGTTTCCTGGAATTCATTAATTCCAATGCCCTAGACCAGCTTGTTCTTACCCCCACTAGAGGTAGCAACATCCTTGACCTGGTCATTATTAACATGGGCGACCATTGCTAAACACCATGCAAATGGAAAATAGTTGCATGACCACCGAATCATACACCAATGCACTGTACGAACACGTACACAAATGCATGGATCTCGCCATACCCAATAGAACCAAGATGCTCTCCTCCAAAAAAAGGAAGCCAATCTGGTGGTCCCCTACCATAAACAAATTCTACAACAACAGGAGGAAACAGATGCGGAATAAGGTGAAGTCCCAAGACTGGAAAAACTCCCTTATCAGCCTCAACAATAAGTTGAGATCCCTCATCAAATCCTCTAAAGCTAGCTGTGAAAACAGAATTGCAGCAAATAGTAAAGACAACCACAAGGCCTTCTATAGTTATGTAAGGAATCTCCATGGCAATACCCAGATTTGCTCTGAGCTACTGCACAATGGTGTCTCCCATACCCAGCCAACAGATATTGCCAATATACCAGCCGACAGATTCAGTGCCAACGTTACCCCCCCCCCACAAAGGACAAATCACAATACCAGTAGATTGCCAGGTACCCAATATTACTGCTGCACAGGTTAAAACAGCACTGTCCAACACAAAGAATTCAGCTTCTATGGAACCTGACAATATCCCTGGCTGTGTTCTTCATGAACTACGGAGTGAACTGGCACCTCACCTATGTGCCTCACCTCAGGCTTTGTCCCTACTGAATGGTGTACTGCTAGAGTCAGCCCTTTCCACAAAGCAGGAGTGACTATCGCCCCATTAGCCTGATGAGTCTATATGCAAAGCTATGGAACACGTCATCGTGGACCTAATAAACAAGGATATAGGGAATCTGCAAACTCTGGATCCCACACAGTTTGGTTTTGTGAAGGGTAGATCATGCCTGCTCGACTTGGTCGACTTCTTTGAGTCAGTCACCAGAGCTGTGGATGAAGGCAAGGGGGTTCATACAGCCTACCTTCATCTGGCCAAGGCCTTTGATACCATTCTCCACTCAGGAATCATAGAAAATTTCACTAAGCTAGGCATCAACCCCTATATCTCTAGGTGGGTTACAAACCAGCTCACAGATAGAACCCACAGTGTGAAAGTAGTTAACTCCAAGTCAGACTGATGACCAATCACTAGTGGACTCCCACAGGGTTCGGTCCTGGGTCCTTCCCTATTTGGTGTCTACTTCGCTGAAGTCCAGGCCAACACAAAGGGACTCTGGCTGACAAAGTTTGCAGACGGTTGCAAGTTGGGAGCTATTATTAACTCCCCAGGTGATGTTGACATCCTACAGAAAGGACTCAATGAGACCAATGACTGGTGTCAGAACCATGGCCTTAAGCTCAATGCCAAAAAATGTGTCAGCATCCCCTTGGGAAAAACCCGGTTCCATGAATTACCACATCGATGGTAGTCCACTGAACACAGAAGGTGTTATAAGAGATTTGGGAACACAGGTTGACAGCAACCTTTCTTTTGACCACCACATTGCCACTGTTGTCAGAAAGTCCTTCTATGTGGCACATCTCATTACTAAGAGTTTTGCATCCAGGAAGAAAGAGGTCATTGTCTCCCTCTTCTCTTCCCTCATTAGGCCAGTCATTGAGTACAATGCCCCTTTTGGCATGTACCTCACTAGACACCTGCAACAACTGGAGAGGCCGCAAACGTACCTCACAAAGAGGATCCTAGGCCTTAAACACTTATCCTATATGGAGAGACTCAAAAAACTCCAACTGTTCTCTGTCTCATATCGCCTTCATAGAGGTGATCTCTGCTTGACTTACAAAGCCATGTCTGACCCAGCTCTGTTAGACATGCTACATCTAAAGAAATCCCAATCCCTCCACACCACATGCTCCAGAGACCTCAACCTCATTACCACAATCAACAGAATGTGCTGGAGGGACAGGTTCATAACCCAGAGACTGCCCATGCTATGGAATAGCCTTCCCATACATGTCAATCAGAGCACCTCACTGGCCCTCTTCAAGAGAAATCTTGATGAGTGGATGGGAAATAGAAAATTCACCCTGGGGATCACTCCAGTGGCTCTACTTGACAGAGGCACTGGGAACTAAGGTTGGGTGACATGATGCCAGGGTAATTCGGTGGGCTAGGCTTGTAAAGGCTCCAGGGCCATTAGCCTAGTACACACCTATGAACCTATAAAAGACAGGCTTGTGTGTGGTGTTACTAATGATACAGTAAGAAAGATTTTGCTTCAAGACAATGATTTAACATTGAGCAAAGCCATTGAGATTTGTCAAATATATGTGCTTACAGAAAAGCATATGAATATGCTTATGAATGAGAAAAATTTGCATGCAGTGTCTGCCAGTGTGAATGTTGATAGTGTACAACATGAAGCTAAGATGGAAAAGAAATATAAACCAAAGGGTGTGGCAGTACCTAACCCTAACTATAAACTGAATGGGGCCACAACACCCAACCTTGTTAACTGTTGAAATTGTGGAGGCAGCCATGAACCTAAACGAGAGAAGTGGCACATACTTTTGTTAAAAGAGAGCATCCAAAGAAGCAAGTAGATCAGATAGAGAGCTGTGAGCAAACTTTCTGTGTTGGTGGTGTCTCTGTGATTGATAAAACAGTTAACAAAGTAGCTTATCAGTTGGCAGCAAAGAGTGAAATATTTTGTACTGTTCAGATTAATGGGAAACCTGTAGAGCTTAAAGAAGACACTGGGTCCAAGTACAATGTTATATCAGCACAAATGTTTGCTAACGTAAAAGCTGGTGAGAAACTCGATTCAGAAAAGTATGCTAAACTGGTTGCTTGTAGTGGTGAAGAGATTCAAACTGATCGTGTTGTAGTTCTCACATGCCATTCTGCTGGGAACAACTATGACTTGCAGTTTTAAGTAGTCAAAAGGCACATACAGTCACTGTTAGGCCTCAAAGACAGTTTAGGAATGGGACTGATTTCATTTAATAAAGAGGTCCACCATATAAGTTTGAAAAACAGCAATAGTTTTACACAGAATATTTTTAGTGAATGTGCTGATATTTTCACATACAAACTTGGCAAACCTCCAGTCACATATTCCATGAAGTTAAACCATGAAGTAAGCCCAGTTGTCAGACCAGCAAGGAAGATTCCGGTAGCATTGCAGAGCAAAGTAAAAGCAGAACTTGACAACATGGTGAATTTAGGTGTCCTTACTTCAGTAAAATAACCAACTGAATGGGTATCCTCCATGGTTGTAGCTCATAAGAAAAGCTCAGATGATATTCAAATATGTATTGATATGAGAGACTTAAACAAAGCACTTAAGCATCCTCATCACCCGATGCACACAGTAGAAGAAGTAGCTGTTCTCATGCCAAATGCCACTATTTTTTCAGTTTTAGAAGCAAAAAAAGTTCTTTTTGGCAAATTTCACTGTTAACCATTTTCAGTAGACCATTTGGAAGATACAGATTCCTGAGAATGCCATTTGGAATAAATTCTGCCAGTGAAGAATTTCAACGTGCGATGGAACAAATTTTTTCAGGATATCCATGTGCTGTTATAGTAGGCGACTATTGTAGGGGGCAATGGTGAAGATGATCATGATAGAAATCTCAAAAAAGTTATAGACCAGGAGATTCCAAGATGGCTGCATATTGAGTAACAGCTTAATTCTGGCTCTCCCAGTCTGAAAACAGAAACTTAGCAAAAATGGCTAGTGGACCTAGATTTCTGGGGAAATTTCAGTAACTGGCTAGTAAGTACACTGCCTGGATGCAAGCAAAAAAGAAATGTAAAGGTTCCTGAGGAAAATCAACTGCAAAAGATGAGAAAAAAAGTACAGATTGAGAGGAGTACTGCAGTGATTCAGCAAGAAGAACTACAAGTTCCGGACATGACTTCCAGTAACCTAGAGGAGAGTATAAAGCAGCTGCACACACATCTGGTTAAAATAAATGAAACACTGAAGGAGTATATGAACACAAGCAATGAAAAGCTGGAAAAAAATGGAAGAAGATTTAAACAGATATTCAGATAAAGTGACAGAACTGCAAAACTCAGACGGTGAAATGAAGAAAAGGCTGGCTGAATATGAGACTACACAAGAAGAGATGTTTCGATAAAGAATAGAATTAGAGGACAGAGCACATAGGGAAAACCTGAGATTCTATGATGTACCAGAGAAGGTGGAAGGAGCAGACTGTTTTAATTTTATGAAAGCACAAATAAGCAACTGGACTGGTGTTCCACAGTAGGAACTGTTAATTGAAAGGGCACATCATATGCATGCTCCAAATCTGGTTACTAAAAAAGCAAGAAAGTTCTAGACCATGCTCCTGAAATAAATCTTAAATTGAATCCTCAGAAATGTAAATTCAAACTGAAAGAAGTTACTTATGTGGGTCACTTGTTTACCAGTTCTAGCTTATAACCAGATCCATTTAAGCAAGCAGCAATTCTTGATATGCCAGTTTCAGAAAATGTCACATCCTTACCACATTTTCTTAGTATGGTCAACTATTTAGGAAAGTTCATCCCAGATTTGAGTGAGCTTTCAGCACTTGTATGTGAGCTGACACGCAAAAATGTAAACTGCCCCGGTTGGAACAACACGTAAGAACATTTGATATTATGAAACAGAAAATTGCCAGTTTACCCACATTGAGATATTATGTTCACAAACCTGTAACTCTTTCATGTGATGCTTCAAAGTATGGTCTTGGTGCAGCATGTCTTGAAGAAAGCATACCAGCAGTCGGAATACCAATGGATACACTCAATATTTCCAGAAGCAGACCTCTGTATCAAGCAAAATTTCCCCTAAGAGCACACAGGGAAGAAACTCAGCCCAGGGTCTGGGTTTCTATATCTGTCTCCCTTCAGGTCCCCAGTAAGACTCCCCACTGGTTCAGCTGTAGAGATAAGTCTTCAGCCAAATGCCGAAGCCAAGTAGCTGTCACACACACTTTCAGATTTGATTTGCACACACACACACACACACACACACACACACACACACACACACACACACACACACACACACACACACACACACACACACTCGCATGCTCGCACACACACACACACACACACACACACACACACACACACACACACACACACACACACACACACACACACACACACACACACACACCTAGGAAAGGCTGGCACAGGTTTACTAGCTGTGCCCCCTACTGCCCAGACTGTAAGATACTTATCACTGCCACCAAGCACTACAAAACCAACTACCCAAGTCTCTTGCAAGGGTTCCCAATTATACTGAGTGAACTTAATATTAATACAAATGGTAATGTTGACCAAACAGCCAGGCTTTCAGGAGTGGCTAGAGTTATCACTAAATAAATATATGAAAATATCTGGAAGCTTAAATATTTTCTAAAAAAGACCAGCCACAATGAAAAGTTTAAATATATTTAATAATAAATAATAAAAGAACAAGAAAATGCTAAATATCTATTTACAGTAAACACCATAGTTTCAGTTACAGGGAATATTAAAGATAACAGATGGAAAATTTCACACATTTATAGAAAAACAGTACTTCTAATCTCACTATATTTTCTTGACTAATCTAAAGAAAATTACTATTCCCTAGTTAAGTTACTTACTGAGTAGAGCAAGGCAAGATAATGTGGATGTGTGTTCCTTGTTGTCAGATCTAAGGCAGAATGCAGAATGCTGAGAGCAAACTCCTAGTAATATCTAAATAATTTTTCTGAGTTGATTACACAATGACATCATATTTGGTCATCTGACTCTGTTTCCCACACTTAGCAATATTAGAAGCTGCTAGGGTTTTAGCACCTATGTGTTACCATACATACATATAGAGATTTGCTCAGATCTCCTGGAAGTCATAAAACCATTTTAACACTTCTACTCTTCCTACAGAGCTAGTAAGCCAGGCTTCTTACAGACATTGCTTCTCTGCCTTCATTCAAAATTGTGGGATAACATCTTTATGGCTTAACCCATAATGTAGTTTAATTTCAGATATATTTTAAAGTTTGCTGCAGCTGGATTGTGATTAACCTTTGCTTTGCCACTATCCTTTGTTGAAACATATACATTTAATTCAGTTATGATAATTCATGTACATTTCTTTGCTTTCCAGCAAGGCATACTGTTGATACATTTTAACACAAACAAACCTCACAAATTCATTTTTAGCACAAGCATCTATACAAATCAGTGTGATATACAAATGACATATAATTATTTACAAAATTTCAGCTAGCTGTGCTGGCACATAGGTTCATAGGTTCATAGGTTTATACTAGGCTATCTGCCCTAAGGCATTTATAAGCCTAGCCCAAATTTTTGGGGCTTACGCCACCCCTTATATGAAAAAATACTGTGCCCATTAGTTTGTTGTGCCTCTGTCCAGCAGTGACACAGAGATGATTCCCGGGGTAAACCTACGATCTCCCATCCACAGGTCAAGATTTCTCTTGAACAGAGCCAGCGAGGTTCTCTGCCTCACATGGACCGGGATTTTATTCCACAGCATAGGGAGTCTCTGAGTGATAAATCTATCCCTCCAGCACGTCCTATTTATATCCGTGCTAAGGTTTAAGTTGCTTGCTCTAGTGGTTTTGGTGGATTTGGATTTTTTGAGGTGGAGTATGTCCATTAATTCCGGGTTGGACATGGCCTTGTATGTCAGCACATGTCACCTCTGAGCAGACGGTATGCGACTGAATAGAGCTGGAGTTTCTTCAATCTGGCAGCATATGACAGATTTTGGAGTCCCTTTATCCTTTTGGTGACATGTCGCACATCCACTGCCCTACTTCTTCTGACTTGGCTGGTAGTACCTCCTATTGTCACATCTCTCCACCCTTTGAAGACACAAGCTAGTTTTTCAAGTGCCCCTTGAGAAACATTGCTTTAGAGGAACGAGCCTATCTGGAAATACATTACCCCATACCCTGTATTGAGAGACTGTCTGCACTGGCATTGCTAACCCCACTACAGAGCTGTACTGTCATATCATAAGCATGCATCCATAGGCTGTACCTTAGTAACTTGGCATTTTGCTGGCTGGCTCAATGATGCAATGTTAAGGGATTGTGGTCTGTAACTACAGTGAAGTTCATTCCTTACAGATAGGGTTGAAGTTTCTGCAGTGCCCATACTATGGCTAAACATTCTTTTTCTACTGCTGCATAACATTCCTCCTTAAGTTGTAGTCTACAGCTGAGATATACCACTAGGTGCTCTTTTGTCTATGAGAAAACCTGGCTGAATAGAACCTCCACCTCATGGTTTGAAGCATCCACCTGCGCAACAAATTATTTGCTGTAATCTGGTCTGGCTAACACAAGGGGTCCTCCCAATGCCCCTTTAAGCTTTTGGAATGCCTGATCAGAGGCTAGGATCCACACTGCCTTGTCTGGCCTATTTTTCCTTGTCAGGTCTGTAAGTGGAGCAGCTACTGTACTATAATTGGGAACAAACTTTCTGTAGTACCCCACTGTCCCCAAGAATGCCCTCACCTGCTTTTTAGTAAGAGGGGCAGGCCACTCATGAATGGCTTCCATTTTGGCAGGCCTTACCACTCCCCACTGTATGTCCCAGGTAGGAGACTTCTGCCATACCCAGCTGACACTTACGGGGCTTAATGGTCAACCCTGCCCTTTGCATTCTGCCCAGGACTTCCCTGACATGCTGAAGGTGCTCATGCCAGGAATGGTAGTAAATGGCAATATCATATAGGTAAGCAAGGGCATAATCTCTTGCTCCTGCTAGGGTAGGATCTACCGGCCTCTGGAAGGTCACTGGGGCATTTTTCATCCCAAAGGGTATTTTTGTGAACTCGTATAATCCAAAAGGAGTCACAAACTCATTCTAGCCTTGGGAGTCAAGGGCACCTGCCAATAGCCCTTGGTCAAAACAACAGTGGTCAGATACTTAACCCCACCCAGCTGCTCTAAGGCTTCATCAGTCTTAGGCATGTAAGCATCTGACTGTGTGAATATTTAGTTTCCTGTAGTCCACACAGAATCTGGTGCTGCCATCTTCATTTGGTATCAGCATCACTGGGGAGGCCCTGGATTACACAGAGTTCCAACATGTCATGTATCTCCTCCCTCAGAATCTGTCTGACTCTCTCAGGCACCCTTTAAGGGGCCTGCTTGATAGGCCTTTGGGGCCCTGTATACACATGGTGCTGCATCAGGTGGGTGCACCCAAGTTTCCCAGTGAATATGCCCCCAAACTCCTGTAACACTGCTTGGATTTCTCGAACTTGTGTAGGGGATAGCTGCTAGGACATTGCTATCCATTCCACAGAGGTGTCAATCCAGGCCTCACTGATGAGATCAGTCACCATATCCCCCCTCAGATTCTTCCTGCCATCCATCGCAAATACTCAGCACTAGGGCCTGCCTATCATGGTAAGATTTCATCATGTTAGCATGGTACAATCTGTGCCCCAGCCTCCTGTCTAGCAGTTCTACCATGTAGTTAACATCACTGATCTTCCTTACCACTTTGAAGGGTCCCTCCCAAGCTGCCTGTAGCTTATTGTGTCTGACAGGAATAAAAATGATAACCTGCTGCCCAACAGCTTGCTCTGTCACTCAAGCATTCCTGTCATAGCAGAACTTTGTCTGCTGTTGGGCTCCTGCCACGTTCTCCTGGGCCAAGCCCATGAACTCCCTGAGCCTTGTCATGAGGTTTAAGACATATGCCACAACAGACTCCTTGTGGGATTCACACTCACCCTCCCACTCATCACAAATCAGATCTAAAGGCCCCCACACCCTATGCCCATACAGCACCTCAAAGGGTGAAAACTTTGGATTACTGGGGTACCTGTCTGTAAGAAAACAGCAGATAGTGCAAATATTTGTCTCACTCTCTCTTAAACTGGTCTGCAAATGCCTGTAGGATGGTCTTTAGTGTAGAGTTTAACCTCTCCACAAGACCATTAGTGTAGAGATGGTAGGGGTAGTTTTTATGTGCTTCACCCCACAGTGCTTCCACAGACAAGCCAGCAGGTCTGACATGAAATTGGCACCTCCATCAGTCAGTATTTCTCTCAGAAAACCTACCTTGCTGAAAATCTCTAAGAAAGCATTTTCCACCTTCTCTGCCTTAATGGAGGACAGTGCCATGGCCTCTGGGTATCTAGTAGAAGCCTGGGGTACTCAGAGGCCTCACAATATCCATGGCTACCCTCTGAAATGGCTCCTCAGTCGCAGGCAAAGGCATCAAATGAGCTTTGACCTTGTCTCTTGCCTTTCCTACTTTTTGGTCCTGCTCACAGGTCCTGCAGTACCCTGTTACATCCCTTGCAATCCCAGGCCAATAAAAGTTTAGCATAATATGTCTCTTGGTATGCTTTATGCTGATATGATCTGCCATGGGCTATGGCTAGAAGTGTCAGACCGTAGGCTCTAGGCACTACCAACTGCTGCATTACTTCACCACCCACTAGCCCTCCCTCAGGGGACAACTCTTTATACAGTAACCCTTTGTGCCACTGTACAGACTCCTGTTTTCCTTGAGACTCAGGTATCTCCCTTCCTACTTCCCTCAAGCCTGTTAGTGTAGGGTCTGAGAGCTGAGCCTGTCTCAGCTCTACTTTTGTGACTCTTCCCAGACCCCTTCTACAGGAAGTCTGGTATCCTCTGACAGACATGCCTCACTGTCAGCCTGGGTACTACTACTCACCTCTGCCCTTGCAGTTGCTCTGTCCAAGGGAACATCAGTAGCTACCATCAGCTGTGGTTCACCTTCAAGCTCACTGCTACAGGGTAGCCACCCCCCTCAAAATAGCCACTCCACCAGCCCTGGCTTTAGGTATGGTGTCTGTCTGAGTTTCCCCCAGGCTTCCAGACCCACATGCCTGTCTCCAAGCCTGACTGCATGTAAGTGCATGCACATAAGGTACTGCATTATCAAAATAATTTCCTATCAGGACATCTGCAGGGATATCCTCAAACACACCTACTTGATTGCTTCCTTTTCCACTCTCCCAGTCAAGGTGAACCCTGACCAAAGGCATTTGGAATGGGGTCCCTCCTAAAGCTTTGAATGGAGTGCATTACCCAAGCAATTACTGTTCCTCTTTAACCACTGCAGGCTTCAAAAATGGTTATGTCAGAGGCTGTCTCTCTTAGCAGTGGCCTGTTTTCCATCCACTAAGATAGGATATAACCTGTTGTGATAGTTTGGTACTTCTGTTGTCTCTAGACAACCTACTACTGGCATACTGTTATACCCACTTGCTGGCTCCCCACCTTTTGTTCCCTACCTTGCCTCCATGAACATCTATATACTACATGGCCCCACTGGTTACATTTTAAACATTTAGCCCTTGATACTGGCTGTGTACCTGAACTAGTGGCTTCCCTTGTTACTGACAGACTGTGTTGGGGCAGTTTAAGCTGCCCACCTTGGGTTCCCTTATATCCATGTACACAGCACTGAGGATCCTTTTCCTGTGCAGTGATGCCCTGCTTGATAAGTAGAGATCCCCTTTCTTTCCCAGCTCATCTGCAGAGCCACATTCTTAGTCTGCCAACCAGATTCTCATGTCCTCAGGCAAAGTGCTAAGAGCTTATTCCCTCACTAAAATGTCTGCCAGCATTTCATAAGTGGTGACCTGACACCCACTCATCCACCTATGAAAATAAGTGCTTAATGCAGCAGTATAATCATACACACTTTCATCTGTCTTGTGTCTGTGCTCATGAAACTTTTTTCTGTAAGCTTCAGGTGTTAACTTAAAACATTCCAATAAACATTTTTAACCATATCATAGTTTAAGCAATCAGTATCAGAGAATTTAGAAACAGCGGTTAAAGCTTTACCATGGAGTTAGGGGGTCACGAACTGTACCAGAGCCCTTGGTCAAAATTATACTGTTTACATACTCTTTCAAATATATGAATAAAACTATCAAAATTAGCATGTGTAAATTGTGGAAGAAATTTACTGACCTTTGTTGCTTCTGGGGTTCAGTTATTCCCTTCCTCATTACCTCCATGCCCCTGGTAAAGAGTCAGCATCTCCCTCTCATGTTGACGCTGCTTCTCATTTTCTTCAGCCTCAAAACTCCACAGTCTCTCATTTTCTTTAGCCTCCAAATGCCACAGTCTCTCTGGTGATTCTAATGCCATACGTTTGGTCTCCAGTTCAAGTCTGTTTAATTCTAGATGGATTTTAAGTCCTTTGAGGAAAAGTTGAACTGTTCTGTTCTGAGGGCTGCAAATTCCCATCACCAAACTGGCTGTCCTCCTGGTTACTGGTCTAAGCTGTGACTAAGACTGAAATCATTTCCTCTTTAGTCAGGTTGGCATACAGCAGTCATTTGACTTCACACAACTTGGCGAGCTGTTTCTTTTTCAGCTTGCCATAATCCTTTGCTGACATCCTTGCTTGCTCTCCCTGACTAAATAAACTAACAATAAATAAATAAATAAGTAAACAGTTGTAATATGAAACTCTGAATGTTCACCTTGTGGCTGCTTGAGAGTACACACCTTTAGTGACAACCGCTTACAGGCTACAGAAGTTCAATATCCGTACCACTGCCAACCAATATGTGATTCCCACCACTGATATCAATATGGGTTATCCCCACCCTGGGCCAGTAATCAAGGAGCCTGAATTCTCACCACTGACACTGGAGAGGGACATTCACTTGGAACACAAATGGATGCACTCACTATTTCCAGATGCAGATCTCTCTGCATCTAGGACAATTTCCTTAAGAGCACACAGGGAACACATTCAGCCCAGGGTCTGGGTTTCTATATCTGTCTCCCTCCAGGTCCCCAGTAAGACTCCTCACTGGTTCAGTTGTAGAGTTAAGTCCTGAGTGCCGAAGCCAAGTTCTCCACCACTCTCTGTGAAATCAGTGCTTCATGTCCAAGTAGCTGACACACACACACACACACACACACACACACACACACACACACACACACACACACACACACACACACACACACACACACACACTTTGAGATTTGATTTGCACACACACACACACACACACACACACACACACACACACACACACACACACACACACACACACACACTGAAAAAGACTGGCCAGGTTTACTAGCTATGTCCCCTTCTGCCCGGACTATAAGGTAGTTATCACTGCCACCAAGCACTACAAGGCTCATGCAAGAGTACCCAATTATACTAAGTGAACTTAATATTAATACAAATGATAATGTTGACCAAACAGCCAGGCTTTCAGGAGTGGCCAGAGTTATTACCAAATAAATATATGCAAATACTCTCAAAGCTTAAATATTTTCTAAAAAGGACCAACCACAATGAAAAGTTTAAATATAATTAATAATAAATAATAAAAGAACAAGAAAACACTAAATATCTTTTTACAGTAAACACCGGAGTTTCATGTCACAGGAAGTATTAAAAAAACACTGAAGGAAAGTTTCATACAGTTGTAGAAAAACAGTACTTCTAATCTCACTATATTTTCCTGACTAATCTAAAGAGAATTACTGTTCTCTAGTTAAGTTACTTACTGAATAGAGCAAGTCAAGATAATATGGGTGAGTGGTCCTTGTTGTCAGATCCAAGGCAGAATGCAGAATGCTGAGGATCATAGGATCATAGAATCATAGGAGGTTACTAGGCTAATGGCCCTGGGGTCCTTCCAAGTCTAGCCAAGAGTTTATTCCCAAAAAGAAACCTCAGTCTCCACCTGTTGTCCCTGTCAGTGAGGGACACAGGTGGAACTCCTGGGACAAATTTATGGTTTCCCATCCACTCATCAAGGTTGCGCTTGAAAAGGGGTCAGTGAGGTGCTCTGTTTGACATGTATGGGAAGTCTGTTCCAGAGACTGGGCAGCCTCTGGGAGACAAACCTATCTCTCCAGCAGGTTTTGTTGATGTTGCATGTTAGATTCAGGCCTTTTGAGTGGCTGGTGAGTGAAGAGTTAGACTTACAGATATGGAGCATCTGTAGTAGGGCAGAGTCTGAGCTTGCCTTGTAGGCGAGACACAGATCACCTCTGAGCAATCTGTTTGAAACTGAGCAGAGTGATAGTGATATGAGGCTGTCTGCAGAGGACGGGTTTTGGAGGCCATGAGCAAACTCATACTAATATCTAAATATTATTTTTGAGTTGATTACACAATGACATCACATCTGGTCATCTGTCTCTGTTTCCCACACTTACCAACACTAGAAGCTGCTAGGGTTTTAGCACCTATGTGTTACCATATACACAGACAGAGCTTTGCTCAAATCTTCTGGAAGTCATAAAACCATTTTAACACTTCTACTCCTACATAGCTAGTAAACCAGGCTACTCAGACTTCTTACAGACATTGTGTCTCTGACTTCATTCAGAACTCTGGGATAACATCTTTATGGCTTAACCCATAAAGTAATTTCATTTCAGATATATTTTAAAGTTTGCTGCAGCTGGATTGTGATTAACCTCTGCTCAGCCAGTATCCTCTGTTGAAACATTAACATTTAATTCAGTTACAGTAATGTATGTACATTTCTTTGCTTTCCAGCAGGGCACACTGTTGATACATTTTAACACAAGCAAACCTCTCAAATACATTATCACAAGCATCTGTACAAATTAGTTTGATATACAAATTGTTATAGTCATAAATAAATAACATTAAAAATTTACCTTATATGCCTTTAGTCAGGAACAACATTTTAGGATGTGCAAACAGAAATTTTATTCTTACAGTGCTGGGAGTCAGTCTTCATAACCCTTGATGAAGCATTCTCACTTTACATAGAAAAACTGCATTTTTATACATTTTCTTATCTAACCTGGTCATGCAGCCTCATTAGATTGCAATTATTCTCACAAATGAAAAACTTTGCAAATATCCACATCCCTTATGATTTTTGCCTCGGACTTCACGTTAACACCTTTCTATACATGATCCACCTGCTTCCAAGGGGTCTTGTTTCTGACCTTGGATGTTTTAAACCTGCCCTAGCAACAATGCACTTATAGCCTGGAGGAGTCAGGCTAACAAATTCCTTTTGTAGTAACTCCATGCCTCGACTTCATACAACATGTGCTATTTTCTCTTATTACATACTAAAAGAATGCAGTTTAAGAAACAGCAATAATGTAGTTTATGAAGCTGTATTTTTCCCAGCCCTGCATACAAATTATATTTGCTTTTTAACAATCATATTATAGCATCATTAATAAACTGAAATTAATATACATTTTAATTAGATGGTCTTGTCCCTTAACAGTTTCCTCCCTCTGACACTATCAGTGTCATACCATACATATAATTATATTTTGATTTTCTTTAATTTGATAAATATGCTTCATTTGTAGTGATTAAGTTTTTATTTATCAGGTACAAGTGGGATTTCATGTGCAGGTGCGATTAAGGCCTTTTTGATTACAGCCTTTAGAACAGAAAATATTAAAACAATTAAAAGAATAATACCAGTTTTTATACCTTGTAATATACTAATTCCCAGGCAGGGCCGGCCTTAGGCATAGGCGAACTAGGCGGCCGCCTAGGGCGCCGTATAGTCCGGCCTCAAAAGGGCGCCAGTTCAAGAATTTATTTATTTTTTTTTTTTCGGATTCGGAGTTCTGTTGTGAACCGACTAGAAAGCCGAGATGTGTACAGTCTTTCCCCATCTGTTTGGTGCGTGTACAGTACATCTTAAGTTGTGTTGGATCTTTACACTGGTGCTGGGAGTCGGGACAGTGTCAAGCTCTAAAGTAAAAGTATACCGTGAACGCATTTGCAGATATCACCGCTGGGCGCCCATAGACTGAGGTTAGGCATTGGCAATTAATTGCGCCCTCCCCCCTAGACCCAGGTCAAGCACGAACAATTTTTTTTTTTTTACATATCCTCCACAGTAGCACAGCCCCCACCCGGTCCCTAATGTTCTCACAGTCATTCCCTCCCTCTACATGACGTATAGGCTTGTGACCCCCTTGTGTGATGTGAGTGGCTGCTCTTATGGGGCATTATTCAAATCATCCTATCAGCGATGATTCTGCACCACTGACATCACGGCCACTGATCAATTGAGCGTATATAAACAGCTAACTCCCGCCTCTCGTTCCTTCCTTCATTGGCGTGCTAGAGAGGCGGGTGCAGCTATTGGCTATCGGACATCGCAGTTCTTGGAATCAGGACTTCAGCGTCGTTTTGTTTTCCTGCTTCGTTCTTCTTCCACGTGGGCTACTACGGAGTTTGGAGTTTTGGAGTTTTAATTTCAACACCGGCGGCTAGGAGGTAAGTTAGGGATGGGTCCGGGATTTATGTGTGATGTTGTGAACGAAGTATTTTTTTTTTTTTTAGTCTATTTATTATTTTTGAATTTTGAAAGACTAGAATTTTAGCCTAGGCTTTCAGTTAATCCCTAGAGTCGGCCGGTGCGTGTGTGTATGTACTTGGTGGGAAGTAAACTTCTCGTGTGTAAGGATCTTGTTTATTTTACATTTGTTGAGGTTGTGCAAGTGTGTGCTGCAAGGGAGAAGAGCGTCATTGCACATTTAGTGAGATTTCCACACAGCCCTATATTTTCTAGTAGTTAGGGTTACTGGGAAGTCTGCGGTTTGTGGCGTGTCTGCAGATATCTACCTGTAACATGTAAATGCAATCTCCTCATCCTCCAGTTCGGTTTGTGCACCGCTCTTGAGTTATACCGACACTTCACAAGGATCTCGGAGGCATTTCCGTTCATTGGCTATTATTAACAGGAATTCTGCAGGGCTTGTGCTTTCGGTTAAAATGTGGCAGTATAAACCGATATGCAGGATGTGTGCTAGTTTATTACTGATCTTACTAACTAACTTCCTATAGAAATATAATGTATAGGAAAAGACAATGGTTGCAGCAGAATAACATAACTGTTTGTGGCCCAGCAAACATCTGGCTAATTATCCAGACTTTGCTTCAGCTGCATAAGGTGTCTGTATAATTTTGGTTAAAAGGTTTATGTGAAGTACACTCTGACCGCATCTGGTCCTTACTTGATTTGCTACATGCTAGGACAGGCCAGTATGGCCATGGTAATGCAATATATGTACTACCAAAGCCGCCACAGCAAGGTATATCAGACAGGAAGTACCCGTCTCTGCTTCTGAGCATACACCCTTGCATGGTTATCCCCCCACCATAGCTATTGGTATGCTCTAGACACTTGAAACCAAGAAATTAAAAATAGGGATGTCTCTGAGAAGGGATTTACTCCAAGGAATATCCAAAATACATACCTCCCCAGATATATTAAAAATTTATGAGCATGCAACCCTTAGCAGCAGTTTAAGAATGACAGAAATGAGACAGGTCTGTGTCTGCTTTACTTTTAGACACTTCAGCATATGAACAGTGAAGTGTTCTGTGGAGAGGGTAGGTGTATAATGTCTATGCTGGTGGGCTAGTTTTGCTTTGCTGTGGGATTAGTGAGCAGGCACTATGGTATACTGCACAGTGGGTAAGTGTCTGTGTGTGGCTTTCAAAGGCCTTTTTTATTTGGGCTTTATTCTGGCTTGTGCAGTTTGTGGTTACTTGTTTTGTTTATATTTCAACCCCAGGCATATGGGCCATACAATATGGATTTGCTTTTCGTTGCAGTGGTTATGTAGAATTGTTTGTTTGTTTATTTATTTTTTTTTTTTTTTGAAATGCATGATAAATACTAATCTTTTTCTAACCTGAGGACTGAAGCTAAAATTGGTCGCTATTATACATTATTCGCTTGGGGAGTTAATATCTAAGTGGTTTTATTACTGTATTATTGTTACTTTTATTACTGTAATGCCTGATTGTTCAGTGGTTGTTTCTCCTTTGCTTTTAAATTCCACGTTACAAAAAATTACAGTTGTTAAACTAAACTTGATTTAACAATAGATGCTAGAATGGTCACTGCTGGGTCTGCTGCCATATTTATATTATGTCTGGCAAAATATACAACAACCTGCCAGATTCAAAACCTTCAGGGCACCTTCCTCACACTGCTGACAGTCACAGATACGTCCTGTGGTGGACATGTGTCGGGCCCGCAACTGATTTATGAAAACATTATTGTAAAATGTAAATGCTTAGATGCTGTAAATTTGTTTTTAGATAACTTTGGGCAAAAGCCATATATGTGTCTTGCTTTGGACATAATTGAACTTTAAAGTTCCAATGGTTAAGGAGGCATTCTGAAGTCTGACTAGACATATTTTCAATATCTAGTCGGGAGCCGGATAATCTTGGTGTAATATTTTGTGGACATCAGTATTATTAACACAAGAAATAAAGTAGTGTGATATTGCCGCTTGTATACGGTAAAGAAATAAAGTAGTGTGATATTGCCGCTTGTATACGGTAAACTATTTATTCCCAATCCACTGGTTCTTGAGTTTGTTCTCTACCTCTGCAGCTGATGGTATGTTTTGTTTACTGCTGTAAGGGATGTGGTGCTTAGCCTACTTTCCTGTTAAACAGGAAGAAATGTGTTTGCTTGCTGATTTCATTGTGGGAGGCTTTTGGCAGAGCAGAAGTTGGGACAATTTGTTAAAGTTTCTAATGTGAAGGGGAAACACATACAAAATAGCTGGCAATCAGAGTACTTTTGGAAAGGCATTGAAGACATAAGTGGCTAATTTTATTGATCTAACCAGCACATCACTCTGGAAGTTTTTTTTAATTTATTTATTTTTTTGGGGGGGGGGGGGTGTTTGAATTGTAGATCTTTTGTGAAACCCAGTATTAGAAGTGGGTAAAGGAGGGACGTGAGACTAAAGTTTCACAGTTTTAATTCGAAAATTCTTGGAAAACTTGTATTGAGACATAAAATGTTTTTTTGCAGTCTGTTAATTTGATGTCTTTTTAGCTCCAGAAAACCTTAAACAGATGGTCAAACCATCTTCACTAATGGAATACTGGCTGTCTCTTTTTAGAGGACAACAAAACTACTTTAATTAGGAAATGATTGGATAATATTGTGCTACTTTAGAATTTCAGTCAAATATCAGAATGAAGTGCAGAAATAATGCATTGTTTGAAAAGCAGCATCTGGGGTGCAGGTAGTGGTATTAGAGTTGTGTGCAGGTAATTCTTAGGGGAGCCAGTACATACATCTGGGGATGTTTTACACTCTTCACTGCAGTGTTACTATTATAATCAAAATTACAACAAAGTTTTAGTTGCACTGCTACACTTCGTTTTGGGGGAGCAGTCTCCTACCACTGAGATGCTTTTCTTGTTGAAGCAGTCTGTTTACATAGCACACAAGCTTCATGGGAAGAAAGGCAATCTACTTTTAATTGTAGCTCCTAGTTTAGGGGGGTGGCCATGGTCGTCTTGCACGGAAATGTAAACTTTTGGAATAACTCTTGACTTCATTCAGTAAACGGTAAAGTTTGTTGAAGCATTTGATGCAGTCTTAAGTATACTGATTTATTGAGTGTAGGACTTTTTTTTTTTTTGTTAGTCTAAAACATGGGAGGTTATAGTTGTCTTTGCTAGGGGAAGAGACACCATGTCTGAGCAGTAAATCAAATTACTGCATGTTCCTTTTTGGTGCGTCAATCTCTAGCACACAAATACCTACTATTTGTAGATGAGCTGTAGTTACATTTTGAGTAATAGAGGGTTGGAGTATTGCACCAACCCCCCCCCCCCAAAGTATTCTTTGTGGATATATAGTACTGTTGGCTTATACAAAGGAAAGTTGTGTTTTCTTCCGTCAGGCTTGGCTGCTAGCATTGTCACCTCACAGTAAGATGCTGTCCGGTTCGATTCTCAGCTAGACCGTCTTGTGTGGAGACGTGCATGAATAGGCGTACCTTTGTGCATCAGGGCTGGCAACTCAGCATGTAAAAATCTACTGCCAATCATTAGAGGACCATAGTTCCACTGTGGCGACCCATAACCAGGAAAAAGCCGAAAGACACAACACTGTTTAGTAAGATTGCTAATATAATCTTATGGGTAGCATTCCTGGTCATTTTACCAGATAAATGACATTGTTCCTGCAGCTCATTATATTAAAGAAATAGAACATAGTTCACACCAAATCAATCTAACATCTTATTTGTAAAGTGTGATATTTGTTTTAGCTTGCTAGCAAGTTTGTTTATGATAGATGTTTGGGATTGTGAGGACAGTTGGTTATAAGAATTCAAGCTGAGCCTGGTTGCACATGAAGTGAGTGTCTGTTTGTAGTCCTTATAAATTATGCAACAAAATGATAAATTGGTACATCTACTGGTCGCCACATTTAGCCTAATACAGCTACTGATCTCCTTTCCATTCCAGCTCTACAAAAGTGCCGAGCTGTTTTATTAGCCTCTGCTGTCCTTGCTTCCACACTTGTACCATTAATGATTCCATTTCTTAGGCTTCCTTAAAAACTTGATGGCTGCTATACTGAATCAAGAATTGAAGCTGGGATGTCTTTTAACAAGCATTGTGATAAAAAAACAGAATTGTGTGTGTGTGGTACTGAGATTTGGTTGAAGAGAATGAAGAAAGACTTCAGCCGAAGTTTCACTGGGGTGTTGGAGGGGTTTGCCTCATTGGTTCAAGATTGATGTAATGTGGCTATATGTGGGAGTGGGGGCATATTGCAATGACATCAGTGACTTTAATGTTAAGGGAGAAGGTCTACATGGTTTGGAGTGGTAAATGACTGGAAGGACTTTTTATTTTACAGAAGAAAACCAGAAGTGTTCTAGTTCAGAATGATAACTCCATGGATAGGCTGCGCAGCCAAGTGCTCTGGATTATGCAGAATGCATGTGTTTGTGAAATGTGAATGAAGCAGAGGCATTTTCTAGTGTGTGATTTAAAGTAGGGGCCAGGGAAGCACTTAATTGTGTGATTGGAAAGAAGCAGGGAAGCATTTTGCAATTGTGTGAAAGAAGCAGGGAAGCACTTTGTAATTGTTAGTTGGTGTGTCTCTCTGGGTTATGTTTGCAGGTGTTTTGGCATGTTCTCAGTCTGTGCAGGTAATTTGGTTTATGACCATTCATGACTTGCTGCTGGTACACTTTAGCTGTTTAAGTAACCAGGGTGTTTCATTCAGTCTGGCCATTTTCTTTGCTCATTTTCATAAGTAAGATATAAAAGTGACTGTATTTTTCAGTAGAAATGTCACATGATTTATCTAGATTTCAGTCTTTAATTCAGAGTATATAACCATTTTCTTTACAACTAAGATGCTTGTTTGCTGTGTGTTGGTTGGGATGATTCTGCTGTCTAGTGTACACTATTCAGCTGTGATTTTTCCTTTTGAAAATGTCTAGGACAGTTCAGTGTAGTTACCTGCAAAGGTATTTGGTGGTAGGTTTTGTATCGCATGCTGCTGAAGTTCAAAATACCTATATTAAAACATGTAGGAAGAAATAACTGAATTTACTTGGCATGCTTGCCATAGCAGTGTATGAGTGGGACTGATGGAGACGCTATGTATAATAGCAGGGAACTTTGTAAACCTGGTGTGGGTTTATTTCTACTGCTTCAGTGTGACTTTCTAACAATACATCAAACATGTGAATTTTTTTTACTGTTTTTGGTACACTGTCGCACCAAAATAATTTGAATGTCTAATGGTAATATGATTTAACATAGTAATTCATGTTCTGGTTTATATATAAATATTTTGTAGTACTAGTAAAAGAAGCAAGTGTGGCTGTCTTATAGGTCCTTCCATCTAAGGAACAGACTGCTGTGCTATAATATATCAAGGAGATGTTGTACTGGCAGTAACAGTCATATTATAGGGAGGTTCTGCAGTGGAGTTGTAGAAGTGACTTCGGATCGTCTGGTGGTGCATCAATGGTGTTGACTTATTTCTCTCTGTTGTGCCATACAGTATGTTTACACTAATGTTTAGTCCTTCAGATATTTGGGAAACGTGATAGGAACCTACTGTTGAAATATTCGGAAGCTTCAAGTGCTCCAATGAATACTGCATCCTCTGCAATGAATACTGCATCCTCTGCAATGAATACTGCATCCTCTGCAATGAATACTGCATCCTCTGCAATGAATACCGCATCCTCTGCAATGAATACTGCCTCCTCTGCATCTGTGAATCGGTAAACAGTTTCATGACAACTGAATAGCATTCCTGATGCCTTACATTGTAGGCACGATCTGTGTGGACAGTAAATCAGATGAAAATTGAGCCACAGCATCACTTTATGAACCAGTACAGTAATAGCATTCAAAATGTTTACAAGTAAATGGATAGGATGAGATGGGAGGGTAAATGTGTTCAATGTAAGCAAGCTCTAGTTCCAGATGACTGATTCTTGTATTTGAACTGGCTGTTTAGTGCCAGTAATTGAGAAGCCTATAAAAATTCTGCTGTTCTAATTTTGTATAGTATAAAGTTGGCTCTAATACATGTACTAACAACCATTTGTAGTTGCAAGGCCTACTTGGGTGAATTGCAAGACTTGGGTGGGTAGGCAGCTCTAAGAATTGAGGGAGTTTATGAACACTGCAACTTCCATTCCTAACATCTGAATTTCCAAATTTTATTTAACAGACAGCCTGGAAAAGGTCCAAAGAAGCTTTCTGGTGCAGCAAATAGAAAAAGAAAGGCTCAGAGAGAATTGCAAGTGGCTAGTTTACGTGCTTCAATGATGCGATTTATGCAGTCTAGTCATACATTAGACAGTGAGCTGCAAGACAGGGACAGTGAAATGCTTCAAGAGGCAGATTTCTCTGAGGTGCCAAGCAGTCCTTCCAGACCAGGTGAAAGTGACAGTTCCTGCCAAAGTCCCAGCAATGCCTGCTGTATGGTAGATGTTGAGGTGCCAAGCAGTCCTTCCAGACCAGGTGAAAGTGACAGTTCCTGCCAAAGTCCCAGCGATGCTTGCTGTATGGTAGCTGTTGAGAATACTGGTACTGGATGTACAGATAATGAATCTGAGTCACAGGTGTGTGATAATGGCTCTGACCTTGCAGTTGGTAATGCTGAGTGTGTCAGAGAGTTTGGAGCTGAGTCGGTGTCTGGGGCATCCATTGACTCTATTCCTGTGTGGTCAGAGCTAGGAGCAAGTCCTGTATCTGACCAAGTAGTAGATATATGTGAGGAGGAAAATAAGGAAGTAGCTCCAGTAACATGCAGGGAAGTCGATAGTGACCCTGGTAAATGGCCAGATCCCATGGATGATAAAGTTCGCTGTCTGTTAAGTGCTGAAGGGCCTGTTCAGATAATGAATCACACTTTTCCCTATGATGATCACCATAGAAGATTTAATCCTATCTTCTATACAAAAAGACTTACAAATGGTGAGACAGTCAGAAGGTCTTGGTTGGTGTATTCTGAAAGTAGTGACTTAGTATTTTGTTTTTTTTGCAAACTCTTCAGCAGTATTCATTTAGTTGCCCTGTCTAGTACAGGAACATGTGACTGGAAAAATTTGGGCCAAAAGCTTGTAGAACACGAGCGGTCAGTGAAACATAAAGAAGCTGCTGCTAAGTGGAGTGACTTGCACTTGAGGCTTAAGAATAGCTCCACCATTGATCACCACCGTGAGAACATGATTAAGTCTGAGAGAAAATACTGGAGAAACGTTTTGGAAAGACTTCTTGCAATCTGTCAGTACTTGTCCCAACATAACTTGGCATTTAGGGGTAGTGAGGATCGACTCTTTACAAGTGGTAATGGCAACTTCCTTGGGTTAGTGCAGCTGTTGGGCAAGTTTGATCCAGTAATACAAGAGCATCTTCGTCGGATCAGTAATGCCGAGATCCATGATCACTACTTGGGGAAAACCATTCAGAACGAGTTGATAATGTTAATATCGAAGTCTGTCAGAAACTCTATTTTGCAAAAGATAACCAATGCAAAGTACTACTCTATTATATTGGATTGCACTCCTGACTGCAGCCATCAGGAACAGATGTCACTGACTGTCCGTATTGCTGAATGCAATGAAAGTGTGGAAGTTAAGGAGTACTTCTTGTCCTTCCTCCAGGTTACTGAGACTACTGGGGGGTTTCTGACAGACATTGTGTTAAATGAACTCAAAAGTTTGGGAGTTCCCTCGAAAACTGCAGAGGCCAGGGTTATGACAATGGCTCTAATATGAAGGGGAAACATTCTGGTGTTCAGGCAAGAATCTTGGCCTTAAATCCACGTGCATTTTTTGTACCCTGTGGCTGTCATAATCTCAATCTGGTAATTGGTGATGCTGCAAAGTCTTCTATAGATGCTGTTTCATTCTTTGGTAATCTGCAACGAATGTATACTCTGTTTACATCCTCTACTCAGAGGTACAAAATATTTCGGGATAATGTGTCTGGTCTAACTGTAAAGCCACTGTGTGAGACCAGGTGGGAGTGTAGGGTAGAAAGTGTGAAAGCAGTGAGATACCAAGTGGGTGCAGTTTATGATGCCTTAGTTTCAGTGGCGGAAGTTACAAAAGGAAGGATCCTAAGGCATATTCAGAAGCAGCATCCCTGAGCAGTACAATGAAAAGTGCTAAGTTTTTAATAGCACTGGTAGTCTGGTATGATGTATTAGTAAGGGTTGGACAAGTCAGTAAACTTTTACAAAGCTCATCCATGCAGATTGCTCAAGCAGTTCTTCTGCTTGAAGAACTGAAAAGGTTTTAACAGAATACAGGGCCACAGGGTGCGAAAAGGCAAAAGTGACTGCTACTGAGCTAGCTGAAGAACTGGAGGTAGAACTCAAGTTTCCTGGTGCAGATGAGGTGAGACCCAGGAAAAGAGAAAGCTTTTGGTTATGAAGGTGATGATGAGTGTCTAACTAGTCCTGAACAGAATTTTAAAATCAACTTTTTCAACTCTCTTGTTGATGTTGCACTGTCATCTGTGCAGGACAGGTTCACTCAACTTGCAGCTCATAGTGCTACTTTTGGCTTCCTCTACAACATACAAGACCTCTGTAATGTTTCTGATGATGAGCTATTGCAGTTCTGTAAAGACTTGCAGAATCTTTTAACGCACAATGACTCTGCTGATATCGATGCAGTAGAGCTGTATGAGGAATTGAAAACCCTTTGCCACATTATGCCAAAGGGATTATCGGCACTGGATGTCCTTAATGTAATGAAAAAGCGTGGGTTAGTGGAGATATTCCCACAGGTAGTGGTAGCTCTACGCATTTTGTTGACTTTGCCAGTGACCGTTGCATCTGGGGAGAGAAGCTTTTCCAAACTCAAACTAATTAAAACATACTTAAGAAGTACTATGCTACAGGATAGACTTGTGGGCTTGGCTATGATTTCTATTAATAATGAAATATCTTGCCAGATAGACTCTGCTGATATAATTGATAGATTTGCTCAGTGCAAGGCAAGAAAAGTGCGGTTTTAGAAAGTGGTTAGGTATGAATTTAACAATGTGCAAATTTTGTACAACTTTACAACAGTTGTAAGCAGAAGGCACAGTACTGTAGTATCACGAGTTCCTGTATGGAAGCACTACAGTGGAGTTGGCAGGTAAGCACCAAGTATGGCCAGCTATGCACTTCTATATTGTAACATACCTGAATGGGTATAGCGAAGCCAACTGCACATGTTTTGCATGTGTACTGAAGGTATAGTTGCCTACTGCCAATAGGATCATTGCCAGTCTTTGATCAATTATCTGACTGGTACAGTATATTTAACATTGTGAAAACAAGCCTACTATTAAGTGACTCAAGCCTACTGATTTTAAGTGACTCAAGTAGAAATGACAGTCTGAACAAGTGTAACATTTCACTGAAACATAGCATCTAGAAATGTCAGACTGTCTGTATTGCTGAATGCAATGAAACTGAAAGGAAATGTGTACTTTTCTCCTTCCTCCAGGCTACTGAGACTGCTGCTGGCTTTCTCAGTGACATTGTGGTAAATGAACTGAAGTTGGAGTTCCACAAAACTGCAGTGGCCAGGGTTATGACAATGGCTGTTAACATGAAGGGAAACTGTTCAGGCAAGAATTTTCTTTAGATCCACATGCATTTCTTGCACCCTCTGGCTGTCACACAATCACAATCTAGTAATTGCTGATGCAAACTAACTTTTCAGTAGATGCTGTTTCATTCTTTCATACATCTGCAATGAATGTACACTGTTTACATTCTAACTCTAGTACAAACTATTTTGGCATGTGTTGGGTCTAACTGTAAAGCCACTTGGACCAGGTTGAAGTGCAAGGAGAAAGTGTCAAAGCAGTGTGATCTGAAGTGGGTGCACTTTGCAATGCCTTGGTTTCAGTGGCAAAACTTAGAAAAGGCAAGGATCCTAAGGCATTTCTGAAGCAGCATTGCTGAGCAGTACAATAAGTGTTAAAGTCCACTTTTAACACTCTTGTTGTTGCACTGTCATTTCAGAAGGACTGGTTCACCCCACTTACAGCTGACAGTGCTACTTTTGGCTTCCTCAACACACAGGAACTCTTGGTAGTTACTGAAGATATTTCAATTGTCTGTTAACCCACTTTGCATTTGCTGATATTGATGCAGTACAGCTGTATGAGGAATTAAACACTGATAATCCCTTTGGAGTAATGTCAGTGCTTGATGTCCTTAATGTAATCGTGTATTTGTCTCTTACTAGAGGTAGCGCTGCATTTTGTTGACACTGCATGTGACAGTTGCATCTGGGGAGTGAAGTTTCTCCAAACAAGTACTATGTTACAAGGTAAATCTGTGGGATTGGCTATGATCTGAATTAATAACTGCTCTTGCCAGATGTTATATGCTGATATAACTGATTACAAGGCATGAAAAGTGCAGCTTTTGTAAGTAGCTAGGTAGAGACTGAACAGTGTGCAAAGTATGCATGATTTCACATCTGATGTACCCTGTAGTCTGATCCTACAGTAGGAGGCATAACGATACTTTTCAATGCCAGAGTTCCTGTAGAGCAGCACAGAGTACTGTCAACTAGGCACTATTCTGTACTACTGGAACTGGCTTACTTTGACTGCTAGGACAAAGTTGAACCCTATTCTTCTGTGTTTCTGCATGCATAATGGAAGGTGTGGTTGCATAATGGTGGTAGGGTCATTGCCAGTCTATCTGCCAGTTGCAGTATACAGTGAACTGTGCCAACTGAACACTAGTTGCCTCATGCAGACATGACAATACAAGTGTAACATGTCGCATGTCACTGTCCATTTTGTGAATGCAATGAAACTGGAAGGAAAGGGTTACTTTGTGTCCTTCCATGTTACTGGGACCACTGGTGGATTTCTCACTGACCATGTTAAATGAACTTAAGTTTGGGAAGTCCACTAGATAACTGCAGAGGCCAGGGTTATAACATTGGCTCGAAATATGAAAGGAAACATTCTGGTGTTGCAGGAATCTTGTCTTTAAATCCACATGCATTTTTTGTACCCTCGGCCTGTCAATCTCAATCTTGTAAAAAGTGATGCTGCAAAGTCTTCAGTAGATGTTTCCTTCTTTGGTAATCTGCAACGAATGTACACTTTTCAGTGGTACAAAATATTTTGTGATGTCAGGTCTATCTGTAAAGCCACTTTGAGACCAGGTGGAAGTGTAGGGTAAAAAGTGTCAAGCACCCTAAAGTGGGTGCACTTTCCAATGCCTTGGTTTCAGTGGCAGAACTCGAAAAGATCCTAACACATATCTGAAGCAGCATGGCTAGTACAAGAAGTGTTAAGTTTTTAATAGCACTGGTGGTCTGGTATGATGCATTAGTGAAGGTTGGAAAAGTCAGTAAACATTTGCAAAGCTCTTCCATGCAAATTGATCAAGCAGTGATTCTGCTTGATGAACTGAAAAGTGTTTTAACATAATACAGGGCCACAAGGTACAAAATGCCAAAAGTAACTACTACTGAGCTAGCAGAAGCACTGGAGGTAGAATTCCAGTTTCCTGGTGCAGATGAGGTGAGACCCAGGAAAGCAGAGGCTTTTATCAACCAAATGACTTAGTCCTGAACAGAATAAAGTTAACTCAACACTCATGTTGATGCAGTCATCTGTGAAGGACGGGTTCACTCAGTGTCCAGCTCAGTGCTACTTTTGGCTTCTCTACAACATACAAGAACTCTTGGTAGTTACTGAACATATTTCAGTTCTGTCTGTTAACCCAGTTGGAATCTGCTGATATTGATGTAGTACAGCTGTATGAGGAATTAAACTAACACATTACTCCAAAGGGATTATCAGTGCTGGATGTCAATGTAATAAAGCGTATTACTTAAGATATTCCCACAGGTAGTGGTAGCTCTGCACATTTTGTTGACACTGCTAATGACAGTTGCATCTGGGGAGAGAAGCTTCTCCAAACTACAACTAACATATTTAAGTACTATGTGGCAAGATAGACTTGTGGCCTTGGCTATGATCTCAATGAATGAGGTATCTTGCCAGATAGACTATGGTGATATAATTGATTTGCTCAGTGCAAGGCATGATAAGTGCAGCTTTAGTAAGTAGCTAGGTAGGTAATGAATGGTGTGCAAATTATGCATGATTTAACCTGTAGTCAAGATTTTACAGTGTAAGGCATAACAATTGTGCAGTATGCCAGAGTTCCTGTAGGGAAGCAGTACAGCAAAGTTGGTAGGGAAGCTGAGTACTGTCAGTTGTGCACTTCTCTACTACTGTGACTGGCAAACCTGAATGGCTATAACAAAGTCAAACCCTGTTCTTGCATCTGCTAATGTTTCAGGAATTGGTTATGGCTAGGCTTGTGTAGACCCTAGGGCCAATCTTGGGTTCATTGTGTAATTAAAGGTGTAGTTGTATAATGCCAATAGGGTCAGTGCCAGTCTTAAATAAATTACCAGACAATGATACGCCACATTTCAGAGGAATGTGCCAACTGAAATCTCTAAGACTGCAGTAAACTTGACAGTTTGTACAAGTGTAACATTTCACTGTGAAACATTGCATATAGAAATGTACATCAAATGGCAGCAGGGGAATAAAACAAAACTATTACAATGTCTGAAGCATGAACCAGCTAAATGAGTCTTCAAATAACTCGCGTACCTGACAGTTTGGCAATTAAGTCACACATTAAATAGAAATGTGTAGTAGCCAGCAATGAAATAAAATCTGACCATTTCAGTGTCTTTAACCTGAACTATGCCTAACCTTTTCAAAATTACTCCAGCAGACCAGACACCTTTTTTGTTCACGTTGCACATTAATTGTGAAGTATTGCATATAGAAATGCATGAATAGCAGCAGATAAAATGTGACAAATTTTGATGTTTAACATTGAAGTGCACCAACTAAAATCTAATGTCTTCAACTTAAGTGGACCTGACAGTTTGTACAAGTTAAACACTTTTTACTGTTGAACACTGCATTTAGAAATGCACATCTAATAGCCAGCAAAGGAATACTTGAATGACTATTGTTGACATGAAGGGTGTCAATTCACGTGGACCTCACACATTTCATTGTGAAACATGTGCATATAGAAATGTACATCTAATGGCAGCAGTGGAATAAAACCGGACTACAATGTCAAGCATGAACTGAACCAGCTAAATGAATGTCTTCAGGTTACTCATGTGGACCTGACACTTTGCAAGTTAAACATTTAACTGTCAAATATTGCATATAGAAATGTCTAGGAGCCAGCAATTAAAATCTGACAATTTCAATGTCTACCATTAATTGTGCCAACTGAAACCCAATGTTTTAAATCAAGCAGACTGGACAGTTTTTACAAGTGAAACACTTTTTATTGTTGAAGACTGCAGTTGGAAATGTTCATCTGGTAGCCAGCAAAGGAATAATTAAATGACAATTTCCAATGTCTTTCACATGAAATGACAATTCAAGTGCACCTGGCAGTTTATACAAATGTGAAACATGCATATAGAACTGTACATGTAATGGGAGAGCAATGCAATAAAGTCATCTGACAATTTATAAACTGTATAAAGTAAATGTCTAGCAGCCAGCAATGAAATAAAATCTGACTATTTCAATGTCTCTAGCATTAATTGTGCCAACTGAAACCTGTTTTCAAATTGGTCAACCAGAACTGACAGTTTGTACAAATGCAAAATTTTACTGTCAAAGATTGCATATAAAAATGTACTTGACAAGTAATGGAATAAATCATTTGACACTATTGATGTCTCTCGTCTTAAATATGTCTTCAAATTACTTGCATTGACATGATGGCTGAAAGTAGTACACTGCTGTTTAAAACTGAATTTAAAGGTCCCATATCCATCTGCAACCCATAATGGATAAACACTGCCAATACAATTCTGAAATCTGCTTAGTGTTAAGTTGTATGCAAAGTTCAAGACATCACTGACTGTAGTAGTAACACTGCTTTCCTTTTTGGCCTCTGGGTCAGCATACAGCTGCAGCACCACCACATCACTATGTAGCTGTCTGAAGTATGTGTAGACTTGATTGCTGACCTGTGAAGAGCATGAAGCACATCAGGGTATATAGTACAAATGTAGAGTTGCTGCTACACTAGACCAAATGAGAACTTCTACACAAACATCAATGAAACATCAATGCACATTGCAAAAAAAGTTAATACTGTCTCATGACTGCAGATGAACACTACACAAGCAACAGATCAACCAGGTTTAAGGATATTCAGCCTTCAATTGCAGTCAACTAAACTACAAGATGTCTTAAAGTATGACTTGAATTTTCATGCATTTAAACATGGAAAGAACTGGAGTGTTTTGTGGGAGTGGCCCTTCTGTGGGCGTGGCTCAAATAGGGGTGTTCCTTGTGTTCAGTGTGGGTGGGGCTTAAGGGGCGCCAGAGCAGTGCTTCGCCTAGGGCGCCGTTTGAGCTAAGGCCGGCCCTGTTCCCAGGTTACCAAATGCACTGCCCAACCATCCAAAAAGTGTCCAATTTTTGGATGTTCTGTCCAAATCTTTGGCCCTTTGTTCCATGAAATTTGACAGTTTTTCCTGTTCATCATGATTGTCACTAATATATGAACAGCAACGACTCCCTATGAGGGCACATGACCCTCCTTTTGCAGCAAGCATTATAACAAGTGCCATTTGATTGATTCTGTAACACCACAGTTCACATTTCAGTCATTTCTCGATTTGCCATCCTGATGTGATATGAAGTTTCGTTGGCCACCTCCTGTAAAATTTGGGTAAGCATGATGATTTCAAGCATTGTCATTTGCACGCCATACCCAGGATTAAAAAATGAAAATACTTGCTCTGCCCAGTGGATTGCTCACTTATTTCTCAGTCTACCTGGTGGTGGATGTTCGAAATGTTGAACAGCAGGAGTACTATAGCCTACAAAGTAACATCCAGACCAGTTTGTAGGCAACCAGAAGTAGCCACGATCACTACAGATGTAGTAATGGTCACTTATCATACCCATGCCATGACCCCAGTCATACCTTTTTGGTGCAAAGAGTATAACACACTTTCATGCCTGGTGTCATTACATTTGCTTTTTTATACTGGTACAGTCTCATTTCTGGCATAACATGTGTCTCCATGATGTGTGGTTGCATATTGAAGAAAAACAACCTTTAAAAATTAGTCAGATTACACCAGGTTAGATTAGTGTCACTAAGTTCTTTTTCAAATGTTACCTGTGATGCAGGAATTGGAATCATGGGAATCTCTGCCTCAGAATGTTGTGGTATGTGTGAACATACACAACAATTTGTTACAGCGTACTGTCGAAGAACCAACAGGAAACTTATTTTCTCTCGACCAGGTTATTAAAGGAAACAGCAACAAAAACAGAGCAAAAGTACCTGTTGTCATGGGATTCATTGTGAGGTGCTGTTTTAGTTGAATTTTATCCTTATATGTTTCACTGGGCAGATGATTCATCCTTCACACTTTGATCTTCTTTCACCAGCAATGATGATTCGTCTGGAGCACATGACAGGTCTTCTTCCAGTGGGATGAATGAATTCAGGTTGGTTGTCTTGCACAGTGGACCGCAGTCAGGGTGGTGAGGATTACAAGGTAAAGGGCTTTTTACTTCAGGCTCTAACAGTTTTTTTTTGGAAGGTTTTCACATAAACCCAGTAACCTGGCTGCATTTGGTGGCAGGGCTGGTCAGGTGGTGGAGGAAGAGATACTGCTGTAAGAAATGAATGTTTTCTTTTTATTATCCATTAGAGTCGATCATTTCATTTGACACAGGGGGAGCAAATGGAAGGGCTATGGGTCTTCCCATTAATATCTCATAGGGTCTAATTTTTTTTTTTTTAGAATTCAAAGTGTCTCTGACCATTTAAATTTTGTTTAGTATAAATCTTTGAGAAAATGTTTTTTTTTTTTTTTTTTTTTTTTTTTTTAAAGGTCCTATTAACCCTCCCTACTAGTCCAGATAATTGCGGATGGTTAGGACAGTGAAGACTCAGCTTAAAAAAATTTCCATAGTTCCGTGGTCAGGGAATTGTTGATAGTACAAGGTACACCAAAATTATAGAATCTGCTTTGTGACATGGGTGAGCTTTTATCTATGCAGAAAATTTACAATATGTTTTTAGTAGTGATTTATATATTATGTACTTTAGTCATCTGGACATTAACAAAAGGTTCCCAAGGTGGTGGTAGCTGCCATTGTATTTTAAACAATTGCACAGCTATTAATATACTGAAATATCAAATACGAGACATGAGTGGTATACCAACTGTGGGTAATTTGATTAAATAAAGCTGCCTTATCTGGATGGGCTAGTAAAAGATATGCCCCTACCAGATAAGGTAGCAAGGGGGCAGGCGTCACCAGTCGGCCGTCTGGATGTTGCCATACTCCATTAGAGGATTTAATATATCCATCTTTGAGCCACTTCTGAACTTCTCCCTGTGATGCCTCAGCTTGAAAACTGGCACTTTTATCAAAATCAGACATGTCATCATTATTAGTTTTACAATAGCATTACATATGAAATATTACAATTCTATAATCTGCTTGGTGGCATAATCTGCCAAATTATCTATGCCCTTTTGATGGATGAGCACTCAATGAAAATTTTTAACAGCAAAAAAACCCCACTCTTTCTTTGTTAAAACAAAATATTATTTTTGCGACCAAATCTTCGTCTTGATCAGGCACCATCCACAAATTTAATCTTGAGTTGTGTATAGGAGTGTCCTTTAAGTCCTTTCTGGAAGAAAGTAAATAATTAGTCACACACACAATCATGCTCTTTACCATCCTTAGCAGTAGATAACAAAGATACAGGATTTAAAACAGAACAGCGTATCAGAGACACAGATGGATCAGGAAAAGGAAAAAGTGCACACATATTTAGTTAGACGTGCAGTCAAGAAGGGATGAGTAACATGAGTTTCATTTTAAGTAATAAAGATGATTTAGAGTGAGGGATAGCTACTGTAAGATCCTACTCTACGATATTAAATGAGTAAGATAATATACCTGAGGTAACCATAGCTGCAATTTTTTTGTTGAAACTTTGTGTCCTTTTCCTGCAAGGATAGTCAGAAGATTCAAGGTATCCTGTTGACATTGCTGAAAGGAATTTGGTGCTATCAGTAAATCATTTACATATTGTACTAACACAGACTAAACTGGAAATGTCACATTCTCCAAATCCTTTTTTAGAATTTGAGAAAATAATGAAGGAGTTTCAGTATATCCTTGTGGTAACCGTGTCCATGTATATTGCTGTTCCTGATAAGTGAAAGCAAACAGAAAGTGACTGTCAGGGTGAACAGGTATAGAAAAGAATGCTGAACATAAATATATCACAGAAACGTAACACTGTAGGTGGTATGCAACTCAGTATTGTTGCTGGATTTGGAACAGCTGGAAAAGTAGGCAGTACTGCATTATTTACAGCCCTTAAGTTTTCTGCAACTCTATAAGTATCTTTTTCTGGCTTTTTTACTGGAAAAATAGGAGTATTACAAGGGCTTTTGGCTGGTATAATTATTCCTTGCTGTATTAGAAACTGAATGGCAGGTTTGATTCCCTGTTGTGCTTCTGATTTCAGTGGATACTGTGGAATTTTATGGAGGGGTTTTGATAGATTCAATTTTATTTTTACAGGTTTTGCAGATTTTAATATACCTACTTTATTAGCATGTTTAACCCATAAGTCAACAGGTACCTGCTGCAGCAGTTTTCAGTTGTCTGTATGCCTTCAAAGGGCTTTTCTTAGCTTTTTCTAACTTTGGGCTCCTAAAAACAGAGGTGGCTAACTTTGCAGCACCCATACGAAAGGAGAATAGTTGCATGACTGCCGAATCATACACCAATGCACTGTGCAACCACATATACAAATGCATGGATCTCACCATACCCAATAGAACTAAGACGCTCTCCTCAAAAAAAAGGAAGCCAAACTGGTGGTCCCCTGCCATAAACAACCTCTACAACAGAAGGAGGAAACTGATGCGAAATAAGGCGAAGTCCCAAGACTGGAAAAATTCCCTTATCAGCGTAAACAAAAGGTTGAGATCCTCCTACAAATCCTCTAAAGCTAGCTTTGAAAATAGAATTACAGCAGATAGTAAAGACAACCACAAGGCCTTCTATAGTAATGTAAAGAATCTCCATGGCAATACCCAGATTTGCTCTGCGCTACTGCACAATGGTGCCTCCTGTACCGAGCCAACAGATATTGCCAATATACTGGCCAACAGATTCAGTGCTAACTTTACCCCTCCCACCCAAAGGACCAATCACAATACCAGTAGATTGCCAGGCACCCAGTATTACTGCTGCACAGATTAAAACACTGTCCAAGGCCAAGAATACAGCTTCGATGGGACCTGACAATATCCCTGTCTGTTTTCTACATGAACTACAGAGTGAACTGACACACCACCTGTGTGCCTTGTTCAATCACAGCCTCACCTCAGGCTTTGTCCCCACCAAATGGCGTACTGCTACAGTCATCCCTCTCGACAAAGGAGGAGCCACTACAGATCCCCGGAATTATCGCCTCATTAGCCTGACGTGTCTGATATGCAAAGCTATGGAACGCATCATCATGGACCAAATAAACAAGAATATAGGGAATCTCCAGCTCTGGATCCTACACAGTTTGGTTTTGTGAAGGGTAGATCATGCCTACTCAACTTGGTCGACTTCTTTGAGTCGGTCACCAGAACTGTGGATGAAGGCAAGGTGGTTCATACAGCCTACCTTGATCTGGCCAAGGCCTTTAATACCATTCCCCACTCAGGAATCATAGAAAAACTCACTAAGCTAGGTATCAACCCTTATATCACTAGGTGGGTTGCAAACTGGCTCACAGATAGAACCACAGTATGAAGGTAGCTTACACAAAGTCAGACTGCTGACCAGTCATGAGTGGAGTCCCACAAAGTTCAATCCTGGGTCCTCTCCTGTTTGGTATCTACTTCTCTGAAGTCCAGGCCAACACGATGGGACTCTGCCTGACAAAGTTCGCAGACGATTGCAAGTTGGAAGCTATTATTAACTCCCCAAGTGATGTTGACATCCTACAGGCAGGCCTCAATGAGACCAATGACTGGTGTCAGAACTATTTATTTTATTTATTTATTTATTTATTTTACATTTGTTAACCGGGGGTGTCTGAGCTGAAAAGGCCCTTTTTCAGCAGAAGCCCGGGGAGAAAAGCTCCACAAAGAAAAATTACAGACACATTTAGTTATTTAGACATGATCAGTATACACACAAATTACAGGAGACATGTTTTTACAGTGGTATGCGGCACATAAACAGTTACAGCGGAGAGAACAAACAAAAAAATATTAATTTTAAAAATAAAGGTAATTAATAAATTTGTGGTGTACAGCTGAAATTTGGAACATAGGTAGAATACATACATTATACACAGGTATTGTAGATTAGCCAGTGTTTGTGAGTAAGATTGAAAACTATTATCAAGTGCTCTAGATTTTGTATGTATGTGTTATCCACTTTCACTAGCCTGGGGAGCAATCATGACACTGCCAACTTTCCTTGAGACGTTGCCTGATGACGTCTTTAAAGGAGGCTTTGGATGATGTGTTGCGAATGCTTGTAGGGACAGAGTTCCATTTTTTAGCCACTGAACTACTATATAGTGCATCTCCAAAGCTATTTTAGCTGTTGGTAACTTCTAGTAGTAGTTTGCTTGATGATCTAAGAGGCCATTTGGCTGAGTGATGTTGTACTAGGTTTTTGAGGGCAGGACACTTATTGGGGAGGTAATAGATAGAATGACAGGGGCAGAGCTGATTGTAGGTTAGGAGGTTGGGCAGTTCAAGCCAGTGGAGCCGTCTCAAAGCAGTACAGTGATGAGTTCTATATGAGCAATTTGCAGCAAAGTGGGCAATTCTGTTATAGGAGGCTTCCATTTTGCTTAGTTCAGTTTTGTTGAGATTAGTCAGAATAGGAGATGCATAGAGTAGGGTGGATAGAAGTTGGGAGCGAGCAATGGCTGATCTTGTGTTGTTGGTAAGAAATGGTTTGATACGGTAGAGCGACCCCAGTTTGGCATGTACTTTTTTAATAGTAAAGTTGAGATGACTATCAAATTTTAGGTGGGAGTCTATGGTTATTCCCAGTAGCTTAGCCTGTGCCACTGGAGCAATTGGAGTAGCATTAGTGGAGTAGATAGTGAATTGACTGTTAGTGTTTTTGTTAGAACTGGTTATAATCATAAGCTGAGTTTTCTTTGGATTGAGGATGAGTTGGGCTTTGGTAAGGTAGTTTTCAATGTCAGAGAATGCTAGTTGAGTTGTTTGCAGGAGGGTGGGAATGTTTTGTGCAGCACAGATTAAGGTAGTGTCATCCGCATACCGAATTATAGATGCATGCTGTGTGGAGGTATGGAGGTCATTTGTGAAGACTGTGAATAGTAGTGGTCCTAAGATAGAACCCTGTGGGACTCCTATAGTTATGGACAGCTGAGGAAAGAGAGAATTTTCCCATTTCACAGCTTGGTACCTGTCAGTTAAGTAGCTTTGGAACCAGGTAAGAGTGGAATTTGATAGATGATATTGGTTTAGTTTGTTTAGCAGGATTTGGTGTGAGACTGTGTCAAATGCTTTGGACATATCCAAAAAAAGAGTTGACACTTGTAGGCCTTCATTTTTGAGATGGTTTACTGTGTCTGTGAAGCAGAGGAGGGCTGTAGTTGTACTATGGGCAGGTCTGAAACCATGCTGAGTAGGTGACAGGATGTTGCTGTCTAGGAGATAGTTTAGCATCTGGGTATGGATGCATTTTTCTAGGATTTTGGCCAGGGGGATAGTAAAGCAATGGGTCTGTAGTTATTAAGTTCAGTGGAAGTCCCGCCTTTATGTATGGGTGTAACATAGGATATTTTCCAGAGTTTGGGCACATAGTTTTCAACAATTGATCTGTTTATGAGAGTGGAGACTGGGATAGCAATAGCATCTCCTGTGAGTTTCAAGAAATAGCTGGGGAGTAGGTCGGCTGCTGTTGATGAGGTTTTTAGTTTGGAGAGCGTGCTTTTGATTGAAGTGGTGGAAACTGTTTTGAGGGTAAAGCTTGTATTAGTGTTATTTGTGTTGGGGGGGTAGTGAGGAAGGAACTGTCCTGTGATACTAAGGATAGAATTGAGTTCAAAAAGTGGGAACTGAATTGTGTTTCAATGGGAACTTTAGTATCAGGGGTGGTTGGTTTGGGGGTAGCCTTTTTGGTGGATTTAAGTTGCTGGTTTACATTTTTCCAAAATTTTTGTGGGTTGTGTTGGTATTTAGTTTGTAATGTTGTGTAGTAGGATTTTTTGTCCAGTCTAATGCATTTTTTTGCATGGTTGCGCAGTTCTTGGTACTTAGTTAGGCTTTGTGTTTCTTTGTTTTTTTGATAGTAAAGCCCGGCAGTGTCTCTGGACTTGAGGATTTGTTTGGTTTATTTACTGAGCCAGGGGTTTGTAGAGGTTCTAACCTTGATTTTGCGCAATGGAGCGACAGTGTCTAGGTGTTGTAGAAATGGTTTGTTGAAATATGCTACAGCCTGGTCAAGTCGGAGGGTTTTTAGGGGGGTCCAGTCACAGTTACAGAGTAAAGTGTTGAGGACCTCAGGAGAGAATTTTTTTTGTGTTTCTAGTGGATATATAGTTAGTAGTTTTGCATATGCTTGTTCTACTACGTATAAAGTATATTATGTTGTGGTCACTTAAGGTGTCTGGGAGACTGCCTGTGTGAGGGTACAATGTGGGGTTATTAGGACACAGTCAAGGATGGATTCCCTTTTAGACTTTTTATCACATCTAGTTGGAATTTGGACTAGCTGCTGGTAGCCATGGAGATTTATTAGATTACTTGGTGTTTCTGATATACAGGTGAACCAATCTAGGTTGAAGTCCCCCAGAATAAGGGTTTCTTGTGAGTATGTGGAAGAACACCAGGATAAGAAGTATTCAAGGCTAGCAGGTGTATTACCAGGTGGAATATAGATCACAATTGTGGTGATGACCTTTTTATGGTGAAGTTGAAGTTGTGAGATAAGTATGTCTCAATTATTGGGGGAGGGGTAGGAGTTTGGTAATTAACAGACAGTTAAGTTTGACTTGTACAGTAAGGCAGTTCCGCCCCCTTTACGAAGTGGTCTGTCTTGTCTAATGATATTGTAGCAGGTAGGGAGAACTTCTGAGTTAGCTATGTTTTTATTTAGCCAGGTTTCTGTTAAAGCAACTATGTCTGGGGAGTAGTGTGCTGTTGTGGCCTGGAGTTCAGGTATTTTATTTTTGATACTTCTAATATTAATATTTAGCATTAAAAGATGGTTGGTTTTGCTGCTGTTGTTGATTTGCCCAGGGATGAAGAAAGTGGGGATGTTATGTTCTGACATTTGTGTTGGAGCAGTTTGAGTTGGACAGGATGGATGTGGGCCTGGGTTGGGGTGGATATTCCCACTTATGGTGATCCTGGAGTTAAAATGGTTATGTGGATGTTGGAGTTTGGTGAGGAGTGTGAGAAAGTATTGTGTTTTTTTTGGAGTAGGAATGAGAGCATATGTGTTTAGTCCTGATTTGGTCCGTTATGTAGTTCTTGAATAACTGTGGGCAGATATTATTATAATGTGTGGTGTCTGTATACGAGAGTGCATAATGCAGTGTTGTGCTACTAAGTTTAGGGATATTGCTAGAGTGATAACTTGTGGTGTTGTAAAGAATTATGAGAAGACAGACTAGACTTAGTTGCGTGATAGTCATGGTTATAAAGTTTAAGTTGTTTCTAGGTGGGGGGGTCTGAATAGGAATTATAGGGTTGCACTATATGTGGATGGGGAAGTAGTGTGGGTGATGTAAAAAATGCCTAGTGGGAATGAGAGACTATGGCCTTAAGCTCAATGCCAAAAAATGTGTCATCATCCCCCTTGGGAAAAAAACAGTTCCCTTGAATTACCACATTGATGGTAGTCCACTGAACACAAAAGGCATTATAAGAGATCTAAGAACACAGGTTGACAGCAACCTCTCTTTTGACCACCACATTGCCACTGTGGTCAGAAAGTCATTCTATGTGGCACATCTCATTACTAAGGGTTTTGCATCTAGGAAGAAAGAGGTCATTGTCTCCCTCTACTCTTCCCTCATTAGGCCAGTCATCCAGTATAATGCCCCATTTGGCATGTACCTCACTAGACACCTGCAACAACTGGAGAGGCCACAAAAGTACCTCACAAAGAGGATCCTAGGCCTTAAACACTTGTCCTATATGGACAGACTCAAAAAACTGCAACTATTCTCTGTCTCATATCGCCTACTTAGAGGCGAACTCTGCTTGACTTACAAAGCCATGTCTGACCCAGCTCTGTTACAAATGCTACATCTAAAGAAATCCCAATCCCTCTGCACTACACGCTCCAGAGACCTCAACCTCATTACCTCAGAACATGCTGGAGAGATAGGTTCATAACCCAAAGACTGCCCTTGCTATGGAATAGACTTCCCATACATGTCAAGCAGAGCACCTCACTGGCCCTCTTCAAGAGAAATCTTGATGAGTGGATGGGAGATATTCAATTCACCTTGGGGATCACTCCAGTGGCTCCACTCAACAAAGGCTCTAGGAACTAAGATCGGGTGGCATGATGCCAGGGTAATCCTATGGGCTAGCCTAGTACACACCTATGAACCTAAGAATTGTAATACTTCCCCCTTTATTCTGTTGGAACATCTAGATACACCCCTCCTGGTGTACAGTATATGGTACAACCCAGCTTATATAACAAATATTTTTCTAGTAAGTTTACTGGTGCAACAGTACTCAAAGGAAAGAATGTTTTTCTTCGATCGGACCTAAAGATATGGTTATAGGTTTTAAAAAAGGATACATAACAGTAGCATTTGTTACACCAACTGCCTTTACTTTGTTTTTATACTGGTATTTAACTGTTTAAAGTAACTTTTAATACAGATCTAGTGTTGCCAATTCTACTAAGAATAGAATTGTCTTTGCATTTATTCTTACTTTAACATGGGTCTTTTTTTTCCAGTGGCAGCAAAGGGATTAAGATTTATTTTTATTACCCAGCCATAGTCAGTACGGTGATTTGCAGCACTTAGTATGGACTTTAAGTACTGCGGTGGTGGTGCTGCGGTAGCATTGTCGCCTCACAGTAAGACGCTGTCCGGTTCGATTCTCAGCTAGAGCGTCTTCTGCATGGAGACATGCGTGAATAGGTGTACCTTTGTTAAAGGTTGTGCATCAGGGCTGGCAACTCGGCACCTAAAAATCTACTGCCAATGATTAGCGGACCGGAGTTCTGCTGTGGTGACCCCTAACTGGGAAAAGCCGAAAGACACAACAAGTATGGACTTTAAGTCTTTTTTTTTTTTTTTTTGCCAGTCTATAAACACTTGGCTTCATTTGATTGTGTACAGGGTTTGCAAACCCTGCACAAAGGCAACTGTAATAGCTGGTTTAGCTTGTTCATTTGGGTCTGGTATTTCTGAATGTTTAGCAAACACTGCTTTAAGATGACTCAAATAATCTGCAGGGGCTTTTTCTTTATTTTGCATACACACCTGACACACTTTTGTAATTTAACAATGCTATCCTTTTATCTATTAGTGCATTTCCTCTGGGAGTGAAATTTGTTATTTTAGCCTTTTCAAGTAACTGTGTTCTTATTTCATTTGAAGTAACTTCCCAAAGCAGCGGGTTTAAATCTGTCATAGTAGGGTTGTAATAGTTTTTTTAAATTCCTCCTTAAACCTTCATGGATGTTTTTTTTTTTTTTTCAGTTAGAAAACATCTAGACATAGTATGAAAATTAACATTAGCCCTACCCTCATTTTTTAAAAGGTGCCAAAAAAAAAAATCTTCTGCAGAGGCAATAGCCTCTTGTCCTACCCTATCATGTGAGCACTGGTGATGAGCCACAGGAGTGTCAAACAGTAGTCTTCCTGTTGGAAAGGTAGAAGCTTGTTGAGAATGATAGGAAGAAGAAAGAAAGAAAAAAAAACTTTTTTAACTGCACATGCCTGTTCTAGAGATGAGAGTTGAACAGGAGAATTAAGTTCAAATGTAACAGTACCATGCTGAACATGTGTTTAAAAATGCAGAGGTCTGAGAAGCAGCAGAATCTTGTACAGGGGCTACCCGTACTAGTACGTATGGGGGTGGGGTGCAGTAACTACTGGAGGATTATCACCCTCTTAAAAAGTTTTTGCTTTTTGGCCATCCTCAGTTTGTTCCAAACCTGCTAAGACAGGATACAGAGATCCCTTTTTACTGGTCTGTACTGCCTTTTTAACCTCTTTTACTTGTTGCAACAATTTTTTATTAACATCCTGAAACCCTCTTAATGCTGAATCCTTTTCCCTTTTTAGTGCTTCACTGTACCAAGAGTAAAATGAGGTCATTTATTCCCCACTTACTTTGCTTTTCTTTTCTTCCAAAATACCTTTCAATGTCAGCAATTTAGTCTTATCATAAGTTCCATTTAATGGAAATACCCCACCAACACAATTCTTAGTAAGCTGTAACCAGTCATACAAATATTTACAACTTTCCTTCCCATAGTTAAAATACATAAAGTATGCAGGTGTTCCCTTTTCAGGGATTTGGTCTTGCGTGCTTATCTTTGCTCCCATTTTTTTATTTTATAAATAAGTAATAATAACAATGTTAGGCTTATCTTCCAACTCCTGGATCCTGGCAGTTCCAAAGACAGAAAATAACTGTAGTAATCCACACACCATACAGGGAGGGAAAGGTAGGAAGTCTGCTGGCATGCAGTAAAAGAGGAGAGGTTTGATCAGCCTTTTCCCACAGCCACCCCCTTGGTTTTGTCCCTGCATGAGCTCAAAAGTTACAGCTCCAGTATTGCAGTCGGGATAATAGGGCAGATAGGTACTGTGTCCAGAACTGATCACTCTTTTGGAGACTCTAAGGGTGCTTTCACACAATCACACTGTTAAGTTCCAGTGTGCTTTGGGCTCATGAATTTATTTTAACAACGCATACCTCTAAATGCTATCATGCAGTAGGCTCATTAATTTGTTTTACAGTATATAGTCTACTCCCCAATCATGCTATGGGCTTATGAACTTGCTGTATAGTCTACGTCCCAATCATGCGATGGGCTCATGAATTTGTTTTAACTTTATCTTTAACTTTTAACTTTTTCTTTTCTTTCTCTCATACATTCATATATTGACAGAGTAAAACATTTCTCATACGTCTTACCTTTCAATCTTGAGGGTACGTCCCTCAACACAAGGCGCCTCCTTGTGTTAATGTGTCCTTTACTGTGTGTGCTCATACATTTACTATACTTGTTTGCTATGGGGTCCTCCCACTATTACTTGTATACCTTACAACAACTCAGTCAAACAAAAACACAGTCATGCACTTATACTACAAACACAGTCATGCACTTATTGTACAAACTCAGTCATGCAGTTACATTTTGCTAAAATTGTCTAAAAAAGAATGAAAGAACGAAAGAAGTAAAAACCCAAACCAACCCTTTTCCCTTAGAAAACAATTTCTCTGCTAAGGCTAGTATTTTTGCATACCTTGAATAGCTGCACATCTGAGTGTCTGACTATTCCATACAAAGCAATGTGGAATTCACAGAAAATCAGAGATAGCCCTATTCCAGAACTGCCCTGCAGCAATACCAAAGTTCAGATCCTTAGAACTGCACCAAATTGTTATAGTCATAAATAAATAAATAACATTAAGAATTTACCTTATATGCCTTCAGCCAGGAACAATACTTCAGGATGTGCAAACAGAAAATTTATTCTTACAGTGCTGGGAGTCAGTCTTCATAACCCTTGATGAAGCATTCTCACTTTACATAGAAAAGCTGTATTTTTATACATTTTCTTATCTAACCTGGTCATGCAGCCTCATTATGTTACAGTTATTCTGACAAATGAAAACCTTTGCAAATGTCCTCATCCCTCATGATTTTTGCCTCGGACTTCACGTGAACACCTTTCTATACATGTTCCACCTGCTTCCAAGGGGTCTTGTTTCTGACCTTGGATGTTTTAAATCTGCCTTAGCAACAACACACTCCTAGCCTGGTGGAGTCAGGCTAACAAATTCCTTTTGAAGTAACTACATGCCTCAACTTCATGCAACATGTTTTATTTTCTCTTATTACATAGTAAAAGAATGCAGTTTAAGAAACAGCAATACTGTAATTTATGAAGCTGTATTTTTCCCAGCTCTGCATACAAATTATATTTGCTTTTTAACAATCATATTATAGCATCATTAATAAACTGAAATTAATATACATTTTAATTAGTTGGCCTTGTCCCATAACACAAATGACATATAATTATTTACAAAATTCCAGCTAGCTGTGCTGGCACGTCATGCATCTACTGCCCTACTTCTCCTGACATGGCTTGCAGTACCTCCTTTTGTCATAATTATATTTATGGAAAACCTGTTCAAATAGAAACTGGTCACCAGTCTCTAGTGACAATTTTGAAAAAGCCAGTACTTACAGCCCCAGCATGCATGCAACCCATGATGTTAACATTGCAAAAGTACAATTAAAATATAGTCTATACTAAAGTCAAATAACTCTACCTTGCTGATGCTTTGTTGAGAGTACCCAGACAAATGACAGAACAGCATGACAATGAGAAAGCAGGTTTTAAAATCATGGAAGTCAGAAAATTTTCCTCATCACATCTTGCTGAACTCAGAAATCACACAACCTCAGACCCAATTCTGCAGAAGCTGCAACATTTTATCAGTCAAGGATAGCCAGCACAACAAACTAGTTTACCACTTGACATACAGAAGTATTTTCCTTACAAAGATGAGCTCATGATGGAAGACGGAATCATCATGAAAGGTCCTAAAGTGGTAATTTCTTCAGCATTACAACAGGAATATATTGAAATTTTACATTGTGGTCACACAGGTACTGATTCAACCAAAGGAAGGGCAAATAGGCATAGTATTTTGGCCTTCTATGTCAAAAGATATAGAGAAGGAAACTCTAGTATGTTCATTTAATTTGTTGTTATATGTTTATGTGATATCTAGCTTGTTAAAAATATCTTGTTCTCCTATTGTATGTCAAACATATCAGAGGGTGGATGTAGATCATTGTGTGTATTGTACATAGTCAGCCACTGTAGCTAGATAGCTTGCAAGATCAGTGCCATTTTGTATAGTCAGTCAGAGTGAATACAGGCATGAGTGGAGATGCACATGCGAGTGTGTTTGAAGTCTGTGTCAGTCAGTTAGCTTAAATATATGTTCCAGTTACAGCTCCTGATATGTTTATGTACAATAAACAACTTGAACCATCACAGTGCCTCAGTGTCTCATATGAGACACGAGACATGTGACACTGTCCATGCATCCACCTTGATTCCACATGTGGGCAGCACAATTTGACAAGCTCCCATTTGGTATTCCTGTCCACACAAAAATGGGCTATAGTCTACTAGTCAGCCATGTAGTGGTGTTTTAGATGCTGATGGTATTAGCACACAGAGTTGTTATGCCCCATATCATGGACACTGGCTCCAAGAGCAGCCACTAAAACTTGTTGCTGACATAGCTACTGCTATTGCAAACTTTTAACATTGTGTAGACTAATAATTCCTGGCATTCAGACTAGGTGAATGCTATGGTGTATTGTGTCTGTTTTGTTCATGTTTAAATCACTCTACCCTGTTGTTCGCCATCATTTGCATAATCACTATTCCTCATTTCCATATTGTTATGTGGTCATTTGGCCATGCTAGTTTTATCACTGAATCATTTCCTCCCTGCACATCACCACTTTCTGCACTACTTTGAGCAATGCTATGCACTGGTGTTGAACATCAGCCTGAGTTTAACCTTCTTACATTTGATGCATATTTATCTGCTGCTTAATTTGCATCCATGTTTTGGACCATCTTGATGCAAATTCTAACATATATTCAGCTGGTAGAAGTTTGCTAGTCAGATCAGCCAAGTAATTTGACAATGTGTGTCATAGCAGAGGCAGCATTCATAAAACTGATAAAGTAAAGAGTATAACTGAAGTTTAGGAACCATTCAAAATACTGAGACACGCTTCATTGAGTCCTGAAATACAGAAATTGAATGGGTGAAAAAATTAGAGCTGCACATAGCAAATCTGAGGTACACATTTTTCTTAGTATTCCCTTTTCTTTGAGGTATGCCAGTCTCAGAGTTGATAAGTATAAGTTTAGAGAGTGTGGGAGGCAAAAACAAATTTAAAGGAGAAGAATGATATTCAATATTCACTTTTCTCTTGCATTTTCTATCTTTTTTTACGTGTCGGCGTGCAGTATTACAAGTTGCTGACATTTGAATAGGGAGCTAAAGTCTGGAATAGGTGCTGGAGAAAGGTGTTGCTAGACATTGATATTGGCCATACAGTCATGGTGGTGACTGGCATGCCTCCACTATACTGAAACAATGTAATCATAAAATCATACATAAAATATATAAATCATAACGCATTAAACCACTTTGTGGAAGGATACTAATGCAGTTCTTCTGGCTCAGTGATGAGGGATCTATTTAATAAATTTGGGCGCTGCCCAAAATTTCCCCATAGTGAATTCAAAAAGAGAAAAAAAGACTTTTGAAATGTATCTTTTGAGAGAGGTATATTTTATGTTTTCAGCATCTAAGACAATGCCCACCTTGGCATAATTATGTAGTGTGTAAGATTTATGTTCATTGTCATTAGCATACCAGGATAGATACCCTGTATAGCAGCCTTCCGCTTTCATTTGAGGTGCAGGCTGATGTATTCTGAAAACAGATTGATTGATTGTATCTCATGGTAGCACCAAACATCAGTCATGTTGTATCCCTTTCTAATGCTGCATGCTGTTCTACTGAGCATCACAAACCTTCTAGAGAACGTTGACCATCAATATGACTACATCGGTCTGGCTGCGTTGTTACCTTACCACGTGTTGCATAAAGTAAACATTAGTTTAACACCTTACCATGTAAAACAAGTACTAGAAGATGTGGTGGATAGACACTCCCCGGGATTCATGAAGCTTGAGCCAGGCGCACGCATAGCGTAGGCGTTATAATGCCAAATATGGCCGCCGAGCGATTCAGGTACGATCCAATTCCACGTGCACTACCGGCGTATGCCAGATCTGCGCAGCCCCCGGCGTAGGTATGCAAATCACCCCATGTGCAGTGTCGCACCATGCAAATGAAGGCATATAGCGATTCATGAAGTGGTGCAGGCGTAGCGTAAGCCCACGGAAATGTAAACCAAAAAACACGGTTTACATTTTCCCAAACAGAACATCGGAGCTATGGAAGAGGGCCAGACCCAGGTATCACAACGTTAACATATGCCAATGGTGAAATACACAGCCAATGGCATAGGAAAAGATGCACAACACGTAAATAACAACATTTAATGTCATGTCCACAGTAACGCACAGCATAACCACAGGGCATGTGTGCGGAAGCTGTAACATAAAGAAATAATATAAAAATGTCATAAAATCGCAATGTAATAGAAATCAGGTTTACAGCATAATACACAATGGTAGGCATGGAACACCACAACCAAGGTGCAAGGGTTGCTAAGGGCTTGCGATAGTGTTCGGCGCGGTAACTATGAATTAGTAGTCAATGCCATGCAAATGAGGCAGATAATACTGAATCGCAAATGTCCCGCCGGATGAAGGTTGTACCATACAGCGCAGCGGTATAACACCGAGGAGTGGCTCAGAGGAGATACATGACATCAGCAGAGGGGTGTGCCACCGTAGCACTAAGCACATTGGAGCATTGCAAATCTGGCCTGTCCGTTGATAAGCAAAGCTGCAGGACAGGGGTGGAGAGGAATCGTTTAGCTGAGAGCACACATTAGCAGAAACAGGATGGTCAGGGGAAGAAAAGAAGGAAATGCGGAAGTAGGGTAATTGGAGTACTAATGAGCAATCAACACCAATCAACCCACGAAGGCCAATCGACGGCAGCTGACAAGTCCGCTTGCAGAAACCCTAGTCACCGCTGCCGGTGTCGCAGTCCACATAGGTACTGTGTTCAACTGTGTCTGTGAGTGCCGTAGTCTGTGTAAGTGTGCGTTGAGGGTGCCGTGTGCATCTCTGTGTGACTGTAATGTGTGTGTGTGTGTCCACAACGTGTATGTTGGTGCCAAGTCAGAGGCAGATCAGTATGGTAGGTGTGGGTATAGCTAGCCGTAGGCATACGGTTACTACCTGTACCACAGTAGGAGGGACAGCCCCACCCTGGGCAGGTGTGTCCTGACATAAAACAGTACAAAGGGCAAATGTCCGAGATGGTAGGACATAAATATGTCCCATATATAATGTAACAGTCGTATTTAATAGTTATGCCTGTATGTAAGAAACTTAAATGTTACATGCAGTATGATAAGTAGCCAAAGTCACACAACAATAGGTATGTAGTGAGGATAAATGTTTGTGCTACCTGTGTACTGACCGTGGCTATGTGTTGGCCTGTATACACCGCTTTGTGTCCCGCAAGTGTCCAACAATGACCATATGAAAAGGTGGCAACCCATGGCAAACAGGCTCTTTTAACAACACAACCACAATGACTGCAAATATCTGGGACATAAATACAAGGGATAGCTGTCACTTACACATATCCCCTGATATATCGCTGCAATTACGGAGGTATACAAGTAGCAAGCTCACCTGCAGATGATATAGAAACCAATTAACAACGGCCCAATGTACAATCCCGTAACATAAGTCTACTAACTGTTAGCTCTCTAATTAGGGACGGAGCCCACACACATATATACAGATTATATAGAAATGCAAGGCCCACAAACCGTATATGTTACGTACAACCACCGACATCCCCCACACTAGAAACTAAAGCAATACAAACTGTAATAGCAGCACAAACATCCAGTCAATCAATTACATCTGCAGAACCCTCAACATAACGTGTGAGAGACACAATTAAAGGCGTCATGAAAAATTGCAAGCATTGTATAATGGAACAAACAGCCATGTTACAGGTTATGATTGCAATACTCCGTTATCAGACGTTGGGATGACAGTTACACCCACATGTTGAACCAAATACTCTACCTGTCACACACAATCCACGGGGGACATGAATCCAAACTATACTTGTCTCCATGCATAGCAGTTGCAGTTACACATAACAAAACACAATACAGACCGTCTCCCCGAAGGTAGGGCAAATAGGCAAAGCCCAAGTGGAGAATCCAATTATACCCCACTGTCGCCGCGTAATTGGCGAATGGAGTAGCTGCACAGCTGATATGCAAGTAATTAGTCACTTAGGAATACCAATTGGCGGGAAGAATCCACATGTTTCAGGTATCGACGTATATAAGGATGACTTGCCAGACATTCAAACCGTATGCTCATACCGAATAACAGTTGAAACACTGTGAGAGATAGAAACGAAACGCCGTAACGACAACAAGGTATGTAGAACGCCCGATATGTAAGGTTATGTATAGCATGATCTGTATTAATTAGTTTACTGTATGTATAGCCTGGTTTGCATTAATTAAACGTGTCCGCAATGCATAAAGTGGGGAAAGGTATTTATGTAGTGATGTCTTGCTGAGCATACTAACGCTTGTAGAAACTGTGCGTCCAGCAGTGGGACACAAGGTACACAGCACAGACACCACAAGGGATGCTATAAGAGGGCATTAAACAGAACAATGCAATACAACCCGCCGTCAGTGGTAGGGTATGTCCAACAAGGACGTGCCATAGCAGGGGATAGTATATGTTGATATACTGTCACAGCACGCATGTGTATGGGCATATAACGTTAATGACATATGTAAGGTGGTCCCGCTGTGCAAGTATGCTTTGCATTATGGGATACTATGTGAAATATGTGTAATGTATAGGATTATAGGTAGATATGACAGATATTCTACACAGCATAACAGTCATATCATGCATACCACAGGTATCGTCTATTGGTATGTACAATAACAGGATACATATGGCCTTTAGGTATGGGACATAGTAATAGCATGATAGCTAACCTAAATGGAAGGGCTACCAAGTAACCATGCACAAAGGACATGTAATAGCTGCACAGGTGCATAGTGGGGTACTATGCAGTCTGGCAGGTCCATGTGTAAGCACAACTACAGTGTTCACACTAGTGGCACCTCTCCAGGGTAGTGTCCTGTGAAAAGCAGAGCCAGGTGTCACCTGCACCACTGCACAGTACAGCCACTGCAGTGATCCCAGGCCTACATGTGTCTCCCAACCACCAAGGGAGGTATCACATGAACAGTGCTACTGAGTGTCCCTGCGTGATGTACATAGGACTTATGTTCCACAGCATGGTGCATGTCCGGTTTGGGAATGTAACCCAGAAGCACATCCCACTCATTGTGGCGTGTGTGCACATATCCATGAGCATGTTGCTCACAGTGGCCTCTGCTTATGTTGCATATGAGGAGTATATCCATCAATAATGTTGTGGACATGGGCCCTGTCTGATCAGCAGAGGTCACCCCTGAGTATGTAGTATGCAAATGTGTACAGATGTGGTGTCCGTAGTGCAGCCACATATTTAAACTGTCGGAGCTCAGTAAATGTCATGGCATGTTAATGTTGTGGCATGTAAAGCTGTAGCTCTTGTGTAAGGTACACCCTACATGGGGTAGTGTACCCTTGAATGTGTGTAGATGTCTTGAGTTCAGAGGTACAATGGGTGCCTATGTACCAGCTACACACCCAGTACAGATAGCTGTGGCCACGTAGAAGGATATCCACACCACAGTGGCAATACGGTAACCACAGGAGTGGGTGCGACATATGTGTGTACTGCAAACATGTACAATGTGATATGTATGTAGGGGACTACCATCCATGTGATAGTCAGTGGGTGAATGGTGTAATGCAAAGGTGATGTGCATGCACCTTGTGTAATGCAGCTTGATGCCATGATAGTCATATTATGTATCTGTCACAGCGACACCCATATGGTTGGAGTCAGTATCAGCTGGTGGAGCATTAATGGCGCTTGGTATGTAGGGGTTTGAAAGCTAGGCAGGGAAAGTCCCCTGTGCCAGCCTGTTCCACAGGGAAGCATATACTGAACATGAGGGGCCCTATGACTGAGGACCATGGTATGCCAAATGTACCTGACATGTAGTAGGTACTATGGTATGCTGGCCTCACTGTGTGTCCTGTCCATGAGCCACATTGCATAACATCCTGAAACATAGGGTACGATGTGCAGGTGGATGTGTATGTTGTCAATACCAGAATGGGGAATGGTGCTGAAAGGCAATGAGAGGACAATGTAGGATGTGTGGACTCCCGTACCATCAGCAATTGCCCTGGTAACTGTATGAAAGGAGTCCACCATGTGTAGGGGCCATGCTCTGTCCTTAACAAGCCCAACCCGGGTGGCAGCAAAGGACGGGAGCCCAACAATGTCTCTGAGAATGACGTCCTTGATGATGTGCCCCATAGCCATGCAGAACAGTCCAGTCAGGTGTGTAGGACTATAGTCCCACTCGTGCAATGCGGTGCCACCTGTGTGTAGTGTGATAAATGCTGCTGTGTGCCATTCAGGGGCTACAATGTCTGAAACAAGGCTATTACTGAATATGGTGGCCTAGTGGGGAGACATGTAATTCAGAGGTTGGTGGACATCACAGCCTGGGACGTTGGAAGGTGACATGGGGCCAGTGTCCCAGGACATATAGAGTGTAGGTCAGTACTGTGTAGGTGTGACCACAGGGACACCACAATGTTCATGTATGGATTGCGGCCCTGTAGTGAGTGAGAGGGTGTACTGTCAGCATTGAATCCATCCTCCAGCATGTTGCCAACAATACTTGGGTCTGCAATGTTCCTGAGTGACTGTTGTATATGACAGCAGATGTGGGTGTTGCCATCAAATACTGACATACCACCATAATGGCTGGTGGTACACCCCGGAATGTGTGGCAGTCATGTTTACGTAGGTAGTCTTGGAGTATGTGATGAGGGACCCTGTGGCCCCACCACGGCTGACCAGTGAGCCACCCCACACATGGGAATGTACACCACTGTGCAACAGCCTACACCTGTTGTTGTACATAATATGTCCATGGAACATGACCACCAGAGTGGCGTCTGTTATCTGGTGTGTACCATCATGGCTCTGTGTGGAATAGCATGATCCATGCAGTTGTGTACATGCTAATTAAGTGCACTGGGGTATGTGTCAGCATTTGTATGTGCATTGTCCATCTGCACGGGTGTCATGATGTTAACAACCGTTGTCAGCAGACGTCTGTAGTAGGTGTTGTAGTACACATGTACTGTGTATGCTGTGATGGGTGTGTTGCCGGGATGTGGCTAACAAGGTCGATTAGCATATGTTCGTAATCCACCAATGAGGGGATAACCCCAGGTGTGTAACACCAGTCACATGGTGGTAGTGTTCATGCCAAGGGTAATGTAGGTCTTGGAGGTGGTGTGTATGGGTTGATCCAGCAGAGCGGAGGGTATGACTCATGGATGTGTCGGTACATGAGTGGCTATCCCAGTGAAGTGTGGGGTAGTGTCAGTCACACATCAGTAGCAGCTGAGGCCCACTGTCCACTATACCAACATAGAAGGTATGTTACCTGTGGGGTATGATGTTGACTCTGTCGCTTGTTACAATGTGTATAGCAGTCCCGGACACAGTTAGTTGCACATGGAGCACCTCTGATGCATTGTGCTAAGCAACTTGCCAGGATGTGTGCAAAACATAGTGGGATATGGGAACCCCTCAGCTGTGGGTGTGCCGGTCCAGGTATGTGCCTGAAAGGTATGGTCTGTCTATAACCTGTCATTGCAGGTGTGCTCTGCAGAGCCTAGAGGCAGGTCCCAGTCACTGCAGAGATGTTTGAGTGGTGCATTATAAGGTGCGCCTTGCCTGCGTGCGTCACAGAGGAAGATGCAAGCAATGTGTCACATGACCCCATGTCGCGCCTGCCAGTTACCGCCCTGCCGGTGACAGCAGCAAGAGCCTTACATGTGAGCTGTACTCCCAGGGCTGACAGGTGCAAGTCATCTGTGCCACAGCATTGTGTTTGACCAGGACAGTCATAGCGGACAGATACCACATGCCTGTGGAATGACAATAGGAGCATAGGCAACTGTTGAAGTGACACAGTCGGTCATTGTACAGTGGTATCGTGTCCGGACGAATGCAAAATGCTCCCCAGGGCTAGGCCCACACCCTCAGGGCTATAAGACTGGTGAGCTATTGCATGTCCCTGCACATGTAGTCTGTGAAGTGGCATCACAGGGCAGTCACACTAACATGGCGAATGACAGACATATCGTACCTGGTAAGGTGTGGCATGGGTGCATAGGTTATGTTGCAGAAGCAGTTACCCGACAGCAAGATGTAAGCGACTAACACCTTGTGTAGCCTGCTGTGTGGAACTGCAGTGTGACACCCTACAGAGTTAGCTATGACTGGTGTGTTGTGAATGTTATAACTCACTATTGGCTGTATGTGGTGGGCACACATGAGTCTGTGGGCTATAAGCTGGTGATGTTGTCTTCCATGATGGGGGCTACCTCTGGTGCCTACAGTGAGTATGGAGACGTACTGCACAGGTTGTCCTCGTAGGTGTGGCCAGTGGTGTAGATCATGTGAGACTATGTGATGGGTGGGGTGTGTTGCGAATGTTACACATCCCCAAATGTCTGTCAGGTGCAGTCAGGGTTGGCGACAGCATTACCCCCAGCCATAGCTGTCAGCCTCCTGTCCCCAAACTGAGGAACATTAGCCTTCATACCGTGTGACAAATGGGCGAAACGTGGAACACTTACAACTGGCTTACTAACAGCGTCAACTAGGAAGGGCATATGATGGCTAAAATAGGCTGGTCTTACATATTAAACAGATATTCCAATGAATTAATATGATTCCCATCTATTTAGCCATGGCTAGCAGGTAAACTATTTACAACAATGAATGTGTGACAGACCCTTCCAATGTGGAACCTTGAGGAACATGCACCTTTTAGAACCCCAAATGAGGTACGCTCGTAATGAGGTACACCTGAGAGCTATGGGCCCAGCACGGCTGCAGAAGTGCATCCCCCACAGGCTGTAGTGCCGTATGTTGGGAGGTGAGCATTGAATGTGTACATGAGACAATTGCTCTATTGCCACATGTATGACATATCCCTCATATAGACAGGCAGTAGCACTGGTACGTGACAGTTGGACATGTCTGTATATACAACCATGTCCCACAGGATATGTGCGTTACGTGTGTACAACAGCTGTCGTACCATAAGCAAGCTGGGAAGTGTAGGACAGCCAGTGTACCTGTGGGAAATGGTGTGGAATGGGCGCTATAGTAATCAGTAGCTCATGACATGCTCACATGTTCTGAACAAGTGCCTAGCATGACCATACAATACAGATAGGGTGTTGGATAATATCAACCCACAAGTGGTGATGGCAGTCATTTAGGGTGGCACCGCACTATAACCCTGCTGAGTATGGTGTGCATGTCCATGAACCATTAGCACTGTAGATGTTAGCAGTACAGATGTACAAGACAGCACGGATATTTGATTACAAATACCTTTGCATGTCACAGGAGTGTTCCACCAGTGGCCTGTTGACAGACTCACAACTACAAAAGGTGCAAGAGTGACATGTGCACAGCACATCAGTGCCAGATACAGTAGAACAGGGTTAATGTGTTGTACCCCACCCTCATTGTAGCCCATACCACACAGACAAATGTTAGGCATCTGTGTATATAAGGCTGTGAATGGCCATGACCTATCAGTATAGCTGTGTCAGTGTTGTGAACAACATACAGAATGGGCTGTGTGGGTGAGGTGTGTGACATATGTGCACAGTCTGATGGATGATACCAGCAGTGTCACCGCTAGGTGAACATCCCTGTACCCATAAACTACTACCTAGGCTGTGGTCAACATTATGGACACTGTGTAAGGGATGGTGCTGTGCAGTGCACCCCCCGACATGGTGACATCTCCAGGCCCCTTAGGTAGTCATATGAGGTACCCATGTCATGTCAGGGTGCCATCCATGAGCACGGAGATCACTGGACAGGCATATACAGCACTGTGGTGACCAATATTGGATCACATACCACCTGTAAGGGGTAATGGCTATGCATGGATGTGGGATACCAGCCTTCACAATCCACACCTCCACTATGCAGCATGCTGTCTACCTTGCAGAAGGACATTTGCTACACCATGATGATGGACATGCTACATGTCCATATCCTGATCTATATGACATATGTCATGGACAGCCACCGTCCTAATACTAGGATCGCCACAGGCTGGACAGATCCCTGTGCCATATATGTGACATACTCCCGCCATACCATGCAACCCTGTCCATCAAAGCTGCAGATGTCATCCCAGTCATACATGGTGTGATGGCCGCATGGTAGATGTACTATCAACTGACTGGATCAGTAATGTGGCACTGATGCACCTTGCGGTGGCACAATGGCTGTCTGTTACAGCATGGAAACCATGCCCGCACATGCTATGGTTGATGACCATCCCTGCGAATGTCGTCTGACTAGCCATTGTCCCATGTCTATCACGTGCAATACAGGCGATCTGTGGCAGGATGTTGAACAGTTGTACAGTGCTGTGTAGATGTATATGGCAAAACACATGCATGTACAGGTGTCCATGCATATGTGTGCATTGTCACTGCTCAAGTCCATTACGTCTGTGTTGATATGTGACATATACACAGCATCCAGGTCAACAGTAGTACCGTGGACACATCGAGGCATGTGCAGATAGGTGAGAACACAAGTGCAGGCAAATAGACATGCCCACAGCAAGACAGCATTTACATGGAGTATGAACACTGTAATGAGGTGACACACATATATGGTGATGATATCCAATGCATAATGGGTGTGACATGTGTGACACAAACACATCAGTCATGTCAGTGTCATGATGCTTTGCAAAGATAACTGTGCAGATGCAGTAGATGTCATTGAAATGTATGTGCAGCAGTATCTCTGTACATCTCTGAAACTGTGACCTGTCACCATCATTATGTTTTACAGATAATGCCCCGTACACGCCTCCCAGCATACACCCGCCAGGAGGATGATGTCCTCATCCCACAGCTCCATGACAACTATGACTTGTTGTTCAGCCATGTGCCACAGCATGCCCAGCAGCAGGATGACCTGTGGCAGGATCTACGCAGGAGGGTGAACGATGTGGGTGGCCATAACCGAACCTACCAGCAGGTGCGCAGACACTGCACGGACCTGATACGACATGCAAAACAGCGTGCCACTGCAATCGCCAGGGAACAAGGTGGAACAGGTGGTGGGCCACCAACCAAGCCCCCACTCACACACACCGAGGAGCTACTGGCCAGTCTGGGGACACCCAGGGAACAGCATCCAGAAACACTAGCTGCCATCGTGGAGGTGGGTGTCTCCCAACCAATGAGCCTGGAGTTGCCTGGTAAGTCAGTACTGCACATATGGCTATTATATCCCATGTAGTTGCATGTGTCACTGTACATTATGTAAAGTAACAACATATGCAAGGTATGTGGACACACATGCTGCATACTACAGTATGCTATGTTGTGTATGCACACATGTGCATACTATATGCTATTACACAGGTGAATGTGTTCACATGCACAGCGCAACCTGTGGCTGTCATACAGTCATGGATAATGTTCATACTGGTGTGTCACCCCTATACAGGTACCTCTGGCGTGCCGCACAGACATGGGTCCATTGCAGGTGAGACTGTCATCAGTATCAGGCATGTTACAGTGTAGATCTATTTGCCATGTGGCCAGTTAACACTTGCACACCTGATGTTTGTTCCAGTCACGATATGCAGGTTGCACCACCCTTCATTCACACACGCCACCCATGTGCAATATATACAAACATAATGATACACTGACTTGAAACCACAGTACTTGTCATTGCAACATGTGTGGTCAGCTGTGCATACAACGGTGGAGGTGTTCTACAATGGAGGCATATGTAGTATGCATTGGAACAACATGTGTGGTACGCACACAGTACCACACAGTGAGCTGTGATATGGGCAGCCCACAGGTGTCACCATTGTGTCATATGCCCCTGCATTGGGTGCACACATTGTGATGTGCCACCTGACATGTCCCAGACATGTAGTGTTCTGTCTGCAATATTGTCACACTATCGCATGACCTATACTCCACATACCAAACATACAACCCGTTGTCTGCATAGCCCTGTGGATTGTGACATATCTGACATCTATGGGTGTATGTCATATGGGACAACACAGACATGTGGAAAGGATGCCCATCACACACAATTGGCCAACACATGTGCACACATGGCCATGGGGGATGGCCAGAGACATGTAGCCACACAGTACTTGGGATGTGTATACACCCTGTTGCACATTGTCCACACATGGTCCAATTATAGTCTTAGTTGACCGATTATACAGTTGATGTGGTACACTGGACAACCTAAAAGCCTGTGCACAGCTACTGGAGGTGTCACTGAAGTCTACCATAGACGATCTGTTGAACATCACGACTGTGTTGCAGTTATGGCTATGCAATGTGTACATATTATGCATTCTACAGCAACATAGATGCCTCATGTTGCCATGCAATGGCACAGTGTCTGTACTTCACACTGTATAGCAATGTAGACGGCTCACACTACCCTCCCATGCTCATGCACATTTGCTAAACATGCATTCTATCTGTAGGGCACACACACAACACTGCAATGTGAAGCCCATTATGATGCTGTACATGTGTCAGGACACCATTGTGTCAAACATGTATGCATGTTAATGCACATGTCAGCAGATTACATGTCAAGGTCACGTCAGCCATGTGTACTGTTATCCTGTTCTGGACCACCTGGTGTATTACGCGGATGCATGCATACTACCATGATTGTGTGAACTGCATGGCTACAGATATGACACCTGCTTGCTGTAGTGTGCACCCCAGGGAGGTATGCTTACTAACACTATTAATGTCTGAGCTGCATGCCCTCTGCTGTATCGCAGGCATGCTGCATGCCATCTGGAAAATCACATGCATGGTGTGCCTGTGTGTCTGTGTTTGTGTGTGTGTGTGTCTGTGTTTGTGTGTGTGTGTCTGTGTTTGTGTGTGTGTGTCTGTGTGTGTTTGTGTGTGTGTGTCTGTGTTTGTGTGTGTGTGTGTGTGTGTGTGTGTGTGTGTGTGTGTGTGTGTGTGTGTGTGTGTGTTTGTGTGTGTGTGTCTGTGTTTGTGTGTGTGTGTGTGTGTGTGTGTCTGTGTGTGTGTGTCTGTGTTTGTGTCTGTGTCTGTGTGTGTGTGTCTGTGTGTGTGTCTGTGTCTTTTGTACTTTACATTATTTCTTTGCATTCACAGGTGATGTAGGTGCGTTACCCTCCTGCGGTCCATCTGATGTTAGTGTCCCCACAGATACTAGCGGTGATGAACACATGCATGACGTGCAGGCAGAGTTGTCAGGGGCTGAATCTGTGCCAATGGTTACCATCCCAGCTATGTCCCCCTCTTCCCCGCACACATTTCAGCTGCCAACACATACCGCATCACCAGTGGCCATAGAGGAAGGACAGTCAGCATCTGTTAGCGTGGAACAGGAACGTGTGGTGGCTACAGAAGGTGTGTCTACACACCATGGTGTCAGTGTAATGACTGCAGATGTGCCACACAGGCATGTGGCCGGTGCTGCTCGTAGGAAGACCTCTGGCAGACATGCACCTGCAGGACAGAGCGCAGCAGCTGGTATCACCAGACGCATGTTCCAGACTGTAATGGCGGCACAGGCACATGCTGAATGGCAGAACAGAGAAGGGCAGAGGCTGCAGAGGGCTGCTATCCATACCCTAAATGACAACATCCAGGCATTGGCAAATGCTCAACAGCAGATTGCTAATGTTCTGGATAGGCAATTAGGTGAAATGGTTGGAATCCTTGACCGAGGCATGGCAATCCGCGAGCAGGAGCTGTCTGTGCTGGAACACCTGGTAGAAGTGAGGCATAGGCCACGTGAACGTAGGCCAGCAACACTACCTAGTGTAGGTCGACATGAGCGTGCCACCTCACATGCCCGCTCCCATAGTGCCGGTAGCAGTAGCAGTGCAGCTGGTGCTGCGCTGTCAACACCAGGACACAGCAGGCCACGTGGACATGGCCTTGGATGGCCTCAGTGGGGACACGGTTCCAGTGGACATGTGTCGTCGGACAGTAGCCACTCTGTACGCCCACCTGGTAGTGCCCGTGCAACCCCAGCCAGGCACAGGTCACATGGCCGTGGACGGACACAGTGAGCTGTACAACCTGCTCTGTACAATCTGGGGCTGTTAATTATACCCCGTGTAGGCCTCACAAATGGCAGAACTGTGTACACACATACACGCACACAGCAAACACAAATGTAGGGCTCCACAACATCCACATGCATTCTGCACAGACATGTCCAGTCAACTCACTGGCCCTTACACACACACACATGATGTTATCCATTGGTGCAGCCTATGCCCCTGGCAAACATATCACCCTGTGCATATGATGAAGCCTGTGCCACATCCCTGTCATCCACACCATCGGTGCAGGGTTATGCACAAATATTGTGATGCACAGGGTGAACAGCATAGTGAGAGGTGTATGTAATATTACCTGTGTATGCATAGTGAGGGATGTGTATGTTGCAGTGTTTGTGTGTGAATACTGAGAGAAGTGTATGTGACATAGGTTGTGTACTGTCGACATGCACCAGTTATACCATGTAGTGCAGGTGCAGCATGCATTTTGATGTGTTCACGGTATGTGTCTCGGTTACATCTGTAGCACCATGTTGGTTGTGATACCCTGGTTCCATCCTATGGTGTACTTGCATGTGCCTACAGGTAGCAGTGTTTGCAGTCCCCCACATGTAACTGTGGATTACTCACAGGCACGTCTGGCAATATCAGCATGCTACATGTACCCTCAAACTGATTGTTGGACACACCAACATGACACAGATGTCTGCACATATACTGCACCTGACGCATGTGGTCGGTGCCACAGGCTACACTGGACAGAGACATGACATACATAGCAGGACACATTACAGTTATGGTGACATGGTGCAGGGGTTGTACACAGCAGCCTGGCCAATGATGATGTGAGGTGTCACTTGGTAGCTGGAGGCCACACTGGGCATCAGTAGGACCCTGTAACAGTACGGGAACATGGCCGCATTCACGGGGTGTACACCACTATAATGCACACCCCATAGTGTGCAGGTGGGGACCCTTGCCTGTGTGGTCATCACCCTCACAGTACTATGCACCCACACGACGTGTCACAGAGAAGGGACATGCACAGTTATCCAGTATGGCTGGGACCTATGGCATCAACAGGGTTGTGCAATGTATCACCATTACGGGTTAGTCACCACGTGGGGTTAGTGATCATTTAGCATACACCCTCACACCAAGCATCAGACATACTGTAGACACACACACACTGTGGTGACCACACATGTGTATACAGACAGCCGACGTGTGTGATGCACCTCACCGGCCGTCATGCTTCCCACGCTGACGTATGTACAGATCTCTACAATGGTTTACAGAGATGTGTAGCAACTGGGACATATTCCCCACGATATGTGGCATCCCTGGTCACACATTCAGACACACATAGCAGTGCTGGGAATTATACACCTGCCATATGATGACACGTTGATAGACATGCAGCGGTATTGATTGCATTATGTGTACCAATGCTATATCTGGCAAATGTGCTGCTATATGCACACGGGAGGTTGTAGGTGTTACAGGTGCCATGTGACATATAGTTGTTAACACCTGACCGCTGTGTATGCATTATGTCAGCACCATCACGTAACAGCGACATAGCGTACTGTTTGCACATGGCATGATAAGATGGTGTGTGACACAACTGTGAGCCACCCCCTGCACACATGCATCTAGACAGGTGGTTCACCATGTTATGTACATACATCCCTCCATACGTGCTGTTTGTATGTCACTATATACAGGTGTCAATGATGGGTCTGCATTGCGTCTGCATGTCGTAGGTAGGTGCAACTATGTTACAGACATCGGCCACTGCACATGCATGTTTGCTGCATGCACAGTACAGATGTCACATGTGTCTCCTGTTGCCATGTTTGTATGCATTGCTATTGTTGGACATGTGTGTTGACATACATAACACATGGACTGCGGTATGATATCATGGGTGTCACAGGCGACCAGTACAAGGGTATGTGTCCCGGTCAACACTGCTACCCCCTGTAGTGTGAGCATTCAACAGACATGGGCCCACCTTCAATTCGTGTGTGTAGCATTGATTAGGCCAGTGTTATGCACGAGATACATCAAAGGCTATGTATGTATGTGTTGTATGTGCAGTCCATGCACACATACACACAATCACATGTATGACATACCCAGACGTGTGTTCATTGGTGTACAGCAACAGTCAGGTGTCACAGCTGTGTAAGGGCCATGGTATGTCTTGAGCTGACCTCTTCATGTATACTGGTATCATTTCAATGCATAACACCTGTTGGATCCCTGTTGGTACGTGTGTACTCTGCACAGCTGGTGTACACCGCTGTACAGCCCAGTGGTCATGTGTCACATGGTGTTGTGGGACCGTAAGGCTGTGTAGTGCTGCACCAACGACATGGTGCTGACTTGACAGCTACAGTGTACACTGCAGTGTGTACATGTGTGACCTGCACCTGTGGCAGCTGTGATGGCAGCTGTGTGTGTACAGGTCACTGCATGTGTGACCGCCCTGTGCGTGAGGGCAGTTATACCTTACTGTGCCCTTCTGTGTGTACACTCCATCTGCATGCAAGATTGCCCTTTGCAACAGCTAAGTGTGTGAGCATGCCCAGTACGCCGTTGTGTAGATGGACACACAGTACATTTCACACTGCGCCCTTCCGTGATTAGAGTCTGTGTGCATGCAAGTTGGCCCTTTGCAACTGCTAAGTGTGTGAGCATGCCCAGTACGCTGTTGTGTAGATGGACACACAGTACATTCCACACTGCACCCTTCCGTGATTAGAGTCCGTGTGCATGCAAGATGGCCCTTTGCAACTGCTAAGTGTGTGAGCATGCCCAGTACGCCGTTGTGTAGATGGACACACAGTACATTCCACACTGTGCCCTTCCGTGATTAGAGTCCGTGTGCATGCAAGATGCCCCTTTGCAACTGCTAAGTGTGTGAGCATGCCCAGTACGCCGTTCTGTAGATGGACACACAGTACATTCTACACTGTGCCCTTCCGTGATTAGAGTCTGTGTGCATGCAAGTTGGCCCTTTGCAACTGCTAAGTATGTGAGCATGCCCAGTACACCGTTGTGTAGATGGACACACAGTACATTCCACACTGCGCCCTTCCGTGATTAGACTCCATGTGCATGCAAGATGGCCCTTTGCAACTGCTAAGTGTGTGAGCATGCCCAGTACGCCATTGTGTAGATGGATACACAGTACATTCCAAGCAGACGTGTGATACTAAGCGTGTGGGCATGGCCATTGACATCCTGTATAGCCATGGTGGTCATCCAGGCAACAGATGTCCAATTTCAATGTCACGATGGATGCCTACATTGAACAGAATGGTTGCTCTCTCGAAGGGTGTACTGTCTGTGGCGCATCCCGTATCTATTTAGTGTTGTAGTGCTCCGTAGATATTTAGTTGGCCCGATGACAGCACTGCCGTGTTTGTGTACGTCTATCTTGGGACGATAATATGCTTGCAGACCGCTCACTCTCTAAACATTCCCTATCGGCATCTTTGCCTTTGCGGATGATGTCACCCACCTAGAAGTATGCCTCTGGGAGTGCTGTGTTCAGTAATCTCGGTAGCGCATTCTGTAAATGCGTAATGCTGTAGTGTGTTAGAGTAGGTAGGTGTATGTTCAACTCCCGGCCCTTCCAAGTGTGTGTGTGTTTCCAGCTGCCTGGGGACACAGTAATGCTTTTAGATGCCTCAGAGCACATACATTCCCTATCGGCGTCTTTGCCTTTGCGGATGATGTCACCCACCTAGAAGTATGCCTCTGGGAGTGCTGTGTTCAGTAATCTCGGTAGCGCATTCTGTAAATGCGTAATGCTGTAGTGTGTTAGAGTGGGTAGGTGTATGTTCAACTCCCGGCCCTTCCAAGTGTGTGTGTGTTCCCAGCTGCCTGGGGACACATTAATGCTTTTAGGTGCCTCACAACACATACATTCCCTATCGGCGTCTTTGCCTTTGCGGATGATGTCACCCACCTAGAAGTATGCCTCTGGGAGTGCTGTGTTCAGTAATCTCGGTAGCGCATTCTGTAAATGCGTAATGCTGTAGTGTGTTAGAGTAGGTAGGTGTATGTTCAACTCCCGGCCCTTCCAAGTGTGTGTGTGTGTGTTTCCAGCTGCCTGGGGGCACAGTAATGCTTTTAGATGCCACACAACACATACATTCCCTATCGGCGTCTTTGCCTTTGCTGATGATGTCACCCACCTAGAAGTATGCCTCTGGGAGTGCTGTGTTCAGTAATCTCGGTAGCGCATTCTGTAAATGCGTAATGCTGTAGTGTGTTAGAGTAGGTAGGTGTATGTTCAACTCCCGGCCCTTCCAAGTGTGTGTGTGTGTGTTTGTGTGTGTGTTTCCAGCTGCCTGGGGACACAGTAATGCTTTTAGATACCTCACAACACATACATTCCCTATTGGCGTCTTTGCCTTTGCGGATGATGTCACCCACCTAGAAGTATGCCTCTGGGAGTGCTGTGTTCAATAATTTTGGTAGCGCGTTCTGTAAATGCGTAATGCTGTAGTGTGTTAGAGTAGGTAGGTGTATGTTCAACTCCCGGCCCTTCCAAGTGTGTGTGTGTGTGTGTGTGTGTGTGTGTGTGTGTGTGTGTGTGTGTGTGTGTGTTTCCAGCTGCCTGGGGACACAGTAATGCTTTTAGATGCCTCACAACACATACATTCCCTATCGGCGTCTTTGCCTTTGCGGATGATGTCACCCACCTAGAAGTATGCCTCTGGGAGTGCTGTGTTCAGTAATCTCGGTAGCATGTTCTGTAAATGCGTAATGCTGTAGTGTGTTAGAGTAGGTAGGTGTATGTTCAACTCCCGGCCCTTCCAAGTGTGTGTGTGTGTGTTTCCAGCTGCCTGGGGACACAGAAATGCTTTTAGATGCCTCACAACACATACATTCCCTATCGGCGTCTTTGCGGATGATGTCACCCATCTAGAAGTATGCCTCTGGGAGTGCTGTGTTCAGTAATCTCAGTAGCGCATTCTGTAAATGCGTAATGCTGTAGTGTGTTAGAGTGGGTAGGTGTATGTTCAACTCCCAGCCCTTCCAAGTGTGTGTGTGTGTGTGTGTGTGTTTCCAGCTGCCTGGGGACACAGTAATGCTTTTAGATGCCTCACAACACATACATTCCCTATCGGCGTCTTTGCCTTTGCGGATGATGTCACCTACCTAGAAGTATGCCTCTGGGAGTGCTGTGTTCAGTAATCTCGGTAGCGCATTCTGTAAATGCGTAATGCTGTAGTGTGTTAGAGTAGGTAGGTGTATGTTCAACTCCCGGCCCTTCCAAGTGTGTGTGTGTGTGTGTGTGTGTGTGTGTGTGTGTGTGTGTGTGTGTGTTTCCAGCTGCCTGGGGACACAGTAATGCTTTTAGATGCCTCACAACACATACATTCCTTATCGGCGTCTTTGCCTTTGCGGATGATGTCACCCACCTAGAAGTATGCCTCTGGGAGTGCTGCGTTCAGTAATCTCGGTAGCGCATTCTGTAAATGCGTAATGCTGTAGTGTGTTAGAGTAGGTAGGTGTATGTTCAACTCCCAGCCCTTCCAAGTGTGTGTGTGTGTGTGTGTGTGTGTGTGTGTGTGTGTGTGTGTGTGTGTGTTTCCAGCTGCCTGGGGACACAGTATAGATACCTCACAACACATACATTCCATATCGGCGTCTTTGCCTTTGCGGATGATGTCACCCACCTAGAAGTATGCCTCTGGGAGTGCTGTGTTCAGTAATCTCGGTAGCGCGTTCTGTAAATGCATAATGCTGTAGTGTGTTAGAGTAGGTATGTGTATGTTCAACTCCCGGCCCTTCCAAGTGTGTGTGTGTGTGTGTGTGTGTGTGTGTGTGTGTGTGTGTGTGTGTGTTTCCAGCTGCCTGGGGACACAGTAATGCTTTTAGATGCCTCACAACACATACATTCCCTATCGGCGTCTTTGCCTTTGCGGATGATGTCACCTACCTAGAAGTATGCCTCTGGGAGTGCTGTGTTCAGTAATCTCAGTAGCGCGTTCTGTAAATGCGTAATGCTGTAGTGTGTTAGAGTAGGTAGGTGTATGTTCAACTCCCGGCCCTTCCAAGTGTGTGTGTGTGTGTTTCCAGCTGCCTGGGGACACAGTAATGCTTTTCGATGCCTCAGAACACATACATTCCCTTTCGGCATCTTTGCCTTTGCGGATGATGTCACCCACCTAGAAGTATGCCTCTGGGAGTACTGTGTTCAGTAATCTCGGTAGTGCGTTCTGTAAATGCGTAATGGTGTAGTGTGTTAGAGTAGGTAGGTGTATGTTCAACTCCAGGCCCTTCCAAGTGTGTGTGTGTGTGTGTGTGTGTGTGTGTGTATATCTATCTATATATATCTTTGTAATATGTATGTGGATATTAGTACTATTGAATGTGCTGCATTGTCTGTACATGTTCACCTTGGATGTATCTGAATGTGCTATGGCTCTGTGATAGTGCACATACTGTGTGCTGTAGTGATCCTGGGTTATAGTTGTGTAGTGACCAGTTATTTTGTTGCTGGGTATTACCAGGGACATTGAAAACAATGATAGTACAGCACCTTTAAACGGTCATGTGCACATCTCAGCAGCAGTCAGCAGTGGTTATTACTTTGGAGGATGACTATGGCTCATATACCTATGTATTACATGGCAATACTATGCAAATCAGGTTAACATTACTGACACCCGTTTATCCACAGGTTGTGATACAGATCCCATGTATGTATGTGTATACATTGCCAGGTGCAGGACTGGACTATGGTTGAATGCATGGAAGGGTGTCCATGGCCAGGAATGGCGATCTGTACAGCCTGGCAGGTACAGTCTGTGACTGTCCCACAACCTCCAGTATATGGCTGACACATGCTGAAACAGTGTACATGCAGAGACACACATAAAACAAACAGCTAGGGATAACACATACACACACACATTGCATCAACATTGGGCCATGAAAAACCTGTTGTCCCTCACACACACACAAATGCATACATGTTGATTGGCTGGTTCACTGACAGGCTCTGGAAAAGAAACTACATACCCTGTGCATATGATGACACCTGTGCCACCTCTTGTAATGTGTAACATTGATGCAGGTACGGACTAACATGGTGCTGATGCACTGGGTGGCTTCATAGCACTGTAATAATGTTACAATGTTGTTAACACAAAGTGTGATTTCCTTCTAGGTGTATGTAAGCAGGCATGATACATTCCAGCTATGATCATCAATGTAGTATAGTGTACAGCACTGTTAATTCTGAAGATGTATTATCCATCCATGTGCCATTTGACTGACGTGTGTAGTATTGGCAGCATGTGTTACAGAGTGTGCAGTACGTGTGAGATGTGTGTAGTACAGATTTACATGTATCTATATGTGAACATGGTGAAGGTGCACTGTCTGCGTCTACATGTATAGTGGACACATTGGAATGGTGACATGCCCTGTATTTCACACTGTTAACACGTCATACTTTCTATTGGTGGCCAGTAGCATTATACTACACATATTGTTGTACTTGTCTACACATGTGTGATTGCTATGGTTTTACACGGTGCTGTGGGTGATACTGTTACTATCTGTCTTAGTTTTGCATTATGGTAGTAGACACAACCTCAACAGTCTGAATGACCAATTGTTATATGATATCTTCCCAACTGTCCCACACATGTAGGACACACAGTAGCATGTGGATCCTACATGTACTATACTATACCAATTCGCACTGGTATTGACTGCCACACATTGCTGGGACCATTACTGTTTGACATGTAGCCATGTTAGTTACAAGCAAAGACAATAGGGATATTCCTGTCCACATCTGGGAATTCATACTGTGGCCTAGAATGCATTCTGCACATGACACAGTTAGTCTACACAAAGGTATCATACAGACAGATACGTGTTATCCAACCCATGCTGTACACCTATAAGGCTTAACAGAGTCAGTTATCCACATTTACTACACATACTTTACCAACAGTAACACATAGGTATTACACCCCAATATGTATAATGGGTAACAATGTGTACATATAGATATGTGCTATGTCATTTGTCATTTGATATTTGCATTTACAATGGTATTGTGAAGTACATCACTGTATCACATATGCAATGAGAGTTCTGCATGCATATCCTCCAAGGTGGTTGTACAACTATGATGAATGTCCATTATCGACATACTTTGCTGTGTTTGAACTGTTCTGCAGTATTACACATACATGAACAGTCACTCACACTATGTATATAAACTGTCGTGTGTGTGTGTGTGTGTGTGTGTGTGTGTGTGTGTGTGTGTGTGTGACACAGATGACCTAGGCCACAGACAATTCTGATACATGTAGTTGACAAGTGCGGTAATGCTCTACCAGATGTGTCCAGGCACCAGAACTGTGACTTGAGTGACACAAACACATGCTAGAGTAAGGTTTCTGTATGTGCGTGTGCCTCATTATGGCATTCCTGTTCATGTGTGTGTGCATTTCTGATGTGTGTCATCAGCCACAGTTGAACTGCACATCTGGCATCCCCCACTAGGTGACCATGAGGGTTGTCCCCCTTGCCAAATGTTTTGTACAGCTGCATCAGATGCCACATATCGGAAGCATTGCAGCTTCCAGGGCATCCAGCACACACATTCATTATTACGGGCTGGCCATCACACACAAACCGCCACTTCATGGAGGGGAAGCCATTGTGGATGATGTAGGCCCTACCACACTCACTGGCTGGTGCTTTGATGCATATGTGCTTGCAGTGTATTGCACACAGTACTTAGGGTATTCCACTATTGTGTGGAAACGACACATATTGCTGCCCAATACATTATGGGAATTGGGGATATATACATCATCACTGACATGTGCTGACATGGCATTCATGACCTGGTGCAGTACCCTGGATGCTGATGTTTGTAAAATCCACATCATATCACCAGTTGATCTCTGGAAGGTACCTGTTGCTGGTATCCTTAGGGCAACACATACCTTGGTTTCCACTGGGATAGGTTTCCCTCTGTTGGGTCTGTGTGTGAGACATGACCTGCACAGATCCACAATCTTCTGCAGGAGGTCTCTGTCCACTCTGTAGCACTCTACTATCTCCAGCTCATGTAGCCCCTGGTTGTTTACCCTGTGCCTGCACACTCCTCTCCGTCTACTCACTGTGTGATGCTGAGCAGCATTCACATTGGCACAACCCTCCACATGTTGCATATGTTGACGTATAATAGCAATGGCAGCCCCTAACATTATGTTGTCTCAGTTAAGCTTTTACAGTTTGTACTTCTCTTAGTTTACTACAGTGTTGCAGTGTGTCTGAGAATAACATGGTGGACTACTGTTTGTAGAGTTGTACGTGCTGTGCTGTGCTGGCCTACTGTACTAGCTGTGTAATATACTCAGTCTGATTGTTTTCACCTGCTAGCTGTGGTAGTTCTCCTTGGTGAACTTACTGCTATTTGTTTACCTTCCTTTTCACTGTTTGTGATCACAGTGAGCGGCGCCGTGCATAGGAGCACAGTGAAGTGCATATCTGCTTCCACGTGCGCACACAGGCTTATACATGCGTACAAACACTTACACTGACTTACGCAACATTACACGGGCTTCAACAATCTTACAGTAGCTTACTCGTTCTTCAAGTCGTGCACACAGACTGACACACATGCACACATGCTTACTCGGGCTTACAGGCTTGCACGGGCGCAAACACACTTCACCAGGTTTGCAAGGAACTGCAGTGATATCCACATTACTGACTTTACCTAGGATAAATCATAACACGCCTCTTCCACTGATGAGTCACTGACAGCAGACATGTGACACACTGCTCCAATAAGATTACAGTGTTTTATACATACACACTCATGATGTCACCTATCTTCTATGCTGATAGTCCCCTTCACCTACTCTTACACTGTAGGGGCTTGGCCCATATGGCATGACAAATTGTGCTTCACTATCCTCAGCCTCAATTGCATAGCATTGCCTACTAATGCTTGGTTACATCTCTGAGTGTGCGCTTCCACACATAGCAACCACTACTCAGTAGCCATGTTGTCTTCAGCTTACTATTCCCCTGCATGACGCAATAACTTTTAACTGACATTACAATTTGTATGCATATTTTACATATTTGTCTTGTTTTGTATGCACAGCGCGTACTCGGAGATCGGGGGAGGACAACTAGAGTTTTATTAATTTCCAATGGGAATACATGCCACTGGCCTTATATTTGGCCATTGGCAATGCTTCTTCAACTAAACCATCCTTTATTTGCAGATGACATTGCTCCGTTTAGCTACTTTCAGAATGTTACTCGGTTAACATCTGTGTACATTTCTGCACATACCTCTACTCTTGCACGGACAGCTTACTGTTTCATGTATCGCATATTTTACATCATTTGCATAGCTTTCACCTACAAATGGAGTAATTTGCATATCCTAACATTGTCCGTGCAACATTCGTTTGTGGGGCTGTGTTACACGCCCCTACAGGATATTGCTAAATAGCTCGGCGGACATCTTGCCTTGCTCTACTCTTACTCTACTCGTACACCGACCAAAGCTTCGTGAATCCTGGCCTAAGCTTTGATGTGTGCTAATATGTCTATTTGTGGAGTAAGCATGGCTGTAGGTATGTTTTGACCTGCTACGTCTGTCATTTCTACAGAGCACCTCCCACTTTCATCATTTGTAGAGGTGACAGCCCTATAGGAACTATATGTACAGCTGTGACATTTGACAAGTCCACACATACCTGTGGTCAATACTAAACTGACTACTTCAGCACTTTTCATACCTTCAGATTTGTCTTGTAGTGGTATAGTCGATGATACTGTTTCCTATAACATGTATCTGTTTCTGATACAACATATGTCATTTTATTACACCACTACACACAATATATGGAGAAATCACAGGCCAGATGCCATTACATTCTTTTTGTAGGACACACCCGCCCAGAGTGTTGTGTTCCTCACAAAAGCCAACAGGTGCTGATCAAAACATATTCTGCTATCATCTGCCTTATGTGTTCGCCTGTATTTGCGCTTTCCGTCAGTGGCAGAACTCACATGCGTGTGTGGGAGACTGAACACTGTCTCGGGGACACTGCATAGCACCCTGAGGGACACATTTATGTTGTTTCTATTAACCTTCCACACTGACTATCACAGGGCATTAGTATTCATCCAGATTTGTCGAGGTACATGCTTTTGACTTATACATGTTTTGTCATTTGTCATCATGTCTTTCTTCACACCTGTTCACCTAATCGCACTAGTTCTGTACATTTATTTAGGTCAGGGTTACCTTCATACCTCTCAACTGTACACATTTTGGGTAAATGCCTCGAACTTAGATGTCTGATTTTGTTCCTTTTTTAATAATATTGTGCAATGCCTTTCTGGTAATTTAGTGGGAAGTCATTTGGGACTGTGGGGTTAGACAATAATGACAGACATTTGTTGTTTACAATTAATAACCCTCAAAACATTCATACTATCGACTGATCCATTATTCTATCCACGTTCTGACTTTGTAAGAGGAATATTTGAGATATTCCCTATTTGTACTTATTTTAAAATGCCTTTGTCCAGATGTCTTATTCTGATTGAGAGGTATGGTTACCATCTTATTCGTACGCATGTACGTCCATGATAATCGCTTACACGACACTAATATAACTCCCTACGTCTTCCCCAATAGTTTACATGATATCCGGTAGATGAGTTCTTCATTTTAGGAAGTTAGAGGTGTCTACTATACCCACATAGGTATATTAATCACTCCCATGGGGCAGACCTCATAAATCTGTGCCAACCAACACCTAGGCACCTAGGCCCATTATTGCATACCCATGATTCCCAGACCTGACACCCCTCCACAGTAGTCATAACACATATTTAATGTGAGCGATAATAAATTATGACGACACTTCTAAGCACTATCCACTCTCCGCATGTCGGTACATATGTCTTACATTCTGTCAACCCATGTGTTATTACACTTGCACAAGCTACTGTTGCATGTACAGCTGTATTGTAGTTGTGGATGACACTTCTTTGCAGCAATCATTACAGGACAGTGCATTTATAGATTCACTATTTTTGGAGTCCTGCAAAAGACACCTATATCCATGTTTAAAGAGTAGGACTTACAGATCTGGCACACTGACACTTTCCAGGCAGTAGTTTTGAGAGCAGCAGTGTATTTACCTTAATTGCATGTCTGTCATGTGTATCCATACTAGCTATGGTGTAACCTATTTATGTACATGTGTTATATCTATGAGGACATTTGTTTATATGTTTGTTAGGTATATATCAATTGATGTTGTATGTGTTTGAGTGTATGTATGTATGTATATATATCCAAGTAGAAAAGCACACCTGTCCCTTAAAGTTGGTCTATCACAGACAGCCAGCAAAATGTAGAAATACGAGTAGACCAAACACCACGAAAGTTGCAGAAGCTTTATTCTTAAAACCCAGGAAAAGTAAAGCTTTCGCCAAAAGCAGCTTCATCAGACAAGTATAAAACAACACTAAAACATTCCTTTTTATATCTTGTGTAGGAGCTCTTAATGAGCCAATTAAGTAATTAACTCATTAGAATATATCAGGTGATTCCTCAAAATGATTCATTTGCTTATATACATCACTGTTTATAGTTGTATATGCCTTGTTCTTCCTAAAGCGACATTACTTTTAAACAGACAATAAGAAATATAAACTAAAATGTGACTCTGTCAGCCTATTTGAATAATAATTTTCAAACCATAAAGTTAAAACTATACATTATGGGTAAATTACCATATCATTTAAACGCCCATAGCTTAGGCGTATGCATAACCCGTTCTAGTCCCATGCTGCTCTACCCTACTTACTATTATATGCTTAGCACCATAACATTCATTCTACCAGTGTATTTCATTGATGCCATCGTTCATTATAAATTCTATATATGGCGACTATCATAGATACCAGACAATTTAATGTACACACAGTCGCTAAGCATAAAAGTGATAGTGCTCAAGCAAACAAAACAAAACAAAACAAATTCATGGTGCAAATATCACGGACTAGTCAAAATGTTTAAAATATACTATGTATCGCTTTCTATGTTTAGCTAAAACTAATGATCAATTGCTTTATAAGCATTATAAAATCTAAATGGTTATGATGTTTTCTATACTGTATGTATGAAGGATATTTGTCTAGATGTTAATTAATATAAACTATCGTTCATATGGAAACTATAACATGAATAATAATAAATATTTACCATTATTCACTATCTATTCCATATATATATCACAGTAAACATACCAATCTAAAAAATGTGAAAATGTATTTATGCATAAATAGAAATATGAAAATATAATAATAATATAAAAATAAAAAATCATAATAAATTCACACTGAATTTATTATGATTTTTTATTTTTATATTATTATTATATTTTCATATTTCTATTTATGCATAAATACATTTTCACATTTTTTAGATTGGTATGTTTACTGTGATATATATATGGAATAGATAGTGAATAATGGTAAATATTTATTATTATTCATGTTATAGTTTCCATATGAACGATAGTTTATATTAATTAACATCTAGACAAATATCCTTCATACATACAGTATAGAAAACATCATAACCATTTAGATTTTATAATGCTTATAAAGCAATTGATCATTAGTTTTAGCTAAACATAGAAAGCTTGATACATAGTATATTTTAAACATTTTGACTAGTCCGTGATATTTGCACCATGAATTTGTTTTTGTTTTTGTTTTTGTTTGCTTGAGCACTATCACTTTTATGCTTAGCGACTGTGTGTGTACATTAAATTGTCTGGTATATCTATGATAGTCGCCAACATATATAGAATTTATACGGAACGATGGCGATCAATGAAATACACTGGTAGAATGAATGTTATGGTGCTAAGCATGTATAATAGTAAGTAGGGTAGAGCAGCATGGGACTAGAACGGGTTATGCATACGCTCTAAGCTATGGAGCGTTTTAAATGATATGGTAATTTACCCATAATGTATAGTTTTTTAACTTTATGGTTTGAAAATTATTATTCAAATAGGCTGACAGAGTCACATTTTAGTTTATATTTCTTATTGTCTGTTTAAAAGTAATGTCGCTGATTTAGGCAAGAACAAGGCATATACAACTATAAACAGTGATGTATATAAGAAGCAAATGAATCATTTTGAGGAATCACCTGATATATTCTAATGAGTTAATTACTTAATTGGCTCATTAAGAGCTCCTACACAAGATATAAAAAGGAATGTTTTAGTGTTGTTTTATACTTGTCTGATGAAGCGTGCTTTTTGGTGGCACGCGAAAGCGCTTACTTTTCCTGGGTTTTAAGAATAAAGCTTCTGCAACTTTCGTGGTGTTTGGTCTACTCGTATTTCTACATTATGTATATATATATATATATATATATATATATATATATGTATATATATATATATATATATATATATATATATATATATATATATATATATATATATATATATGTCTGTACATTCTTTATTTCATATATTTATTTAGTTTAAGTCTGTGGATATATATATCTATACACACATGTATATATCCATATATAGACATTACGTGTAGAAACCAGCATTCATTTGCTATGCTGTGAGCGGATTACACACGCACAGGCGCACTTGCATTTCCTTATTGTGGGTTACATGCAGGCGCACATACATATCCTTATTGTGGGTTACATATGTTTACTAAGTCTTTGTGCTTATGTGGGCTTTATTACTTGTGACAGTACCAGTAAAATATCTGTAATCCGGTTAACGGACATATGCGAAACACATGTTCACCTTTACATATTTAAATGTCTGTACAGCACAGACGCATTTATTACACTTTAACATTATATGTGCTGTAGTCGTAGTTGAACCGGGACTGCATTCACGTTGGCCGGATGCTGTAACCACTATACGTTTGGTGTTCTGACTCATTTATATGCATACCCATAGTACATAGCTACATTAACATATACCTCACCGCTTCACTTACGACACAGGCATCCATTCTCCGGCTGGGAAAAATGCGGTACTACATGTTACACATTCCCTATTCCCTACTGCTCTGGACCCAAACTGCATATTTCATCACTGCAGGGATATTCAGAACCCCAAGGCTTATAGTCATGACACATACAAGTCTTTAATTGTCAGGGTGTTCATGTGGTGATCTGGGTTTAGGCTTGTCCGCCTGGTGAACGGGACTGCCCTGACCATGTTCAAATGTCAGACAAAGCACATGGACAGGGTTTGTCCATTTTAAACATTTTATCTGTGTTTACAGACACAGGTGTTTGGGCACCTGTCAGCAGCTTATGATGTTGGCAATACATAATATGGGTGGGGGTGGTTACAATACATAATCCACGGTCAGTGGTGTTCCCATTCACATTTGACTATTTCCTGTATTCATTCTTACGAGGGTTATTATTTTGCACATGACTTAACTATGAATTAACTACAGGTATGCAGTAGTACAGTCAACATATGTGACGGTTTGTTACAGTATAAATGTATGGACCTCTGTAATACTGGGGACTACCCCACATCCTTCACAACATTTCATGCTTATGTACATACTATTCTTCTGTGAACTTTCGAAGTTTGTGAGAGCAGTAATTACATCTGTCACTATTTTTCTACCCATCCTTTTAGGCTTTGTCCAGATTTTGTTGCTGTAATAGGTTGAGAGGTGGTGTCGGTATGTGATTGAGTTGAATATATACTGTCGATAATTCAGTGGGGAGTAGGGTTACCACTTGTTCCTCTTTGCGAGGGGAGGTCCCACTTTGGACAGTTGTGTCCTGCGACGACACCTAAGACATGGCACATGTCCTGTGATTTTAAGACAATAATATATTTCTTATTTTCTTTACTAGTTGCATGATACAGGTATTTATTCTTATTTATTCTTCCATCTAGTTTAGTCAGTTTATTAGTGGAAATGATTGATATTGCATTAGGTTATAACTTTTTGTCATTTTATGAAGCGTTATGTGTTCAAACCAATGGTGTAGCAATGGGGGCTGCTATGGCCCCCAGATACTCCAATGTGTTCATGCATGGGTGGGAAGTAGCAAATGTTTTAGAGAGTAGGTTTAAAAATAGTATTATTAAAATGTTAAGATTTATTGATGATGTCTTTTTGGTTTGGAGAGGAATGAGAGAAACATTGGAAGAATTTATTGACTACATAAATATTGTCTGTTCCTATATAAAATTTGTACACCATTATAATGACAAGGAAATTAACTTTTGGATCTGACAGTGAACAAAAAGACAAATAGATTAATGTCTAAAGTATATAAAAAGGAAGTGCAAAATAATATGTATTTACATTATACAAGTATGCAACCTAAGAAAACCAAGACGAATATAGTGAAGGGTCAACTGACTAGGATCAGTAATTTAACTATGAATAATGAAGACTTTTTAGAAGAAGCAGAGTTTTTCTGCGATAAAGTAGTTAATAGGACATATCTTACAGAAGAAGTCAGTAACATCTTATTGGAAGTCAAAGAAAAAAGAGAAACCACTAATAAGGGTTGCGATAGCAATAAGACCCCCTAGAATTACAGAACTGCAATGGCTGTAAAGAACAGTGTAGATTCTACAGCTATAAAGAACGTTATTATTAGAAATTGGGGACTGTTAGGAGTGAACGCAGAAATAACTAGTAAAATAGGAGATAAACCTATGTTCATTCAGAAGAAAGCTAACCCTCGGTTTTAATAAACCTCCATGCAAGAATAAGACTATATTTTGCATGGATTGGATCATATTCATGCAGCACAGCAGCGCACCTTGCATATTCATGAAGGCGCACTGCTGTATAACCTATACGGGCATGAAACATGAATGAGTGCAAGGAGGCATGTTACAGCAGTACATGCACATGTAACATGTCCCCTGCACTCAGAAAGTGCTGTTACGGCACTTTGAAATGTAAATAGTGTTTGCGGACATACAGCAGAACTGTACAGATATTCACAGAATGTCCAGAGTTTTGCCTCACATTTCTGGCCAATGAAGGCTAAAATAATATATAATGACAGATATTTGAGTAACAGACTTCAGACACTTCAGAAAACTCTAATGCAAAACCTGTTATTCTATCAACTTTAGAGGTGTGTAAGAGAAAATTTCAAAATCGTCCCTATTTTTGTTCCTTTATTCCCCCTATTACTTATGGCTTTGTCCAAATTTCTTGTTCAAAGAGGTTGGAGATATGTGCATACCCCTAAAGTGAGAAAAAGTTAAAATCCATGTTAAATTTTTTTTTATCATCCCAAGTAAAGTTTAAGCATAGCTGAGCGGGTGTGCACGTCGCACAGCTGTTCTTAGCATAACTTAAATATCCCAAGGAGCTAAATAGAAATATACAGGAAAACTTATTAGAGTGAGATAGTATAGTGGTTAGAGCTTCTGCTTTGCATACAGGCATTCACAGTTTGAGCCCCAATGAAAGCTGTTCACTTTTACATGTAAAGGCAGTATTAAAAGTCTCATGATTTATTAAATGAGGCAGTAAATAATATTTATCAATCAGGGAAGTGTAGCAGGTCCAAAATTGAGGTGTCAGTCCAGGAAAAGATGTGAAACCCCCATATAAATACTAGTGCCCCATACAGTATAGTCATACAAGAATAAATGTAAATGAAAGCACATGGGGGGGGGGTGTCATGGAAGGTAAACATAAAATTATGTCAGTAATGATGAATGAATCCCTTACACCTGATAGTCTATAAATTAAATTTGAGCAATGCTAACTATAGCTTAGCTCTGCTTAGCTGGTGTAAGCATTACTTAAATATAAATGCTAAGGAATGAGTAGCCCAGCTAAGTGGATTTCTGCATTGGTAAGCAGTGCTCAATATCTGACCCTTTAAGCACTGCCAACCTTAGTTAAGCAGGTTTGCCCATCGCTTAGCTTAGCTCAGCATATTCAAAAACAGTCCAATGATAGGAAAGGGTGGGAAATCAGCCCTATTTAAACCTCTCAGGCAGGAATACAGCCCATAACCAGTTGTAGCTGATCACTGCAGGCACTATAGCTGGAGTTGGTGTGGGATTGTGCTTTTAGGTGCAGTGTTGGGGCATTCAGAAGTCCAGGGTCATGGTTGGACTCCTAGTGAAAGACCATGAGGGGAGACTGCTGCAGTGCCAGTACCAGAGCTCCCAATACAAAGTGGAGGCCTGGGACTGTCTCGCACGTGATCTCACCAGTGCCACTGGCAGCCCTCAGACTAGTGAGCAGGTCTGGCACTATTTTGCTGACCTCAAGCATAGGAAGAGGAAGCTCTTGGTCCAGTGGGTCCAAGATGCATGGGGAAGGAATGTCCCAGATGTGTTTAAGTATCAGTATCAATTATTGTTTGCCAAAGTCTAGCCTGTGTATGTGATAGATAGGTATACATAAATGTTTCTATATCTCCTGTACAGCTGCAGATGGGAGGGCCGTGAATGTGGATGCCCATGGCAGCAGGTTGTTAAGGCTGCTTCGCGAGGCTGGTGAGTACAAACCCAGCTTGCAGTGTTCAGGGCAAATAAATATTAGTAGACTTTGCATGTTAATAACTGTATTAAAAAGACTCATTCAAAACTAGTACTCCTTTATCATAACAATACATTCCTTACCTCTGAAGCCAAGATTACTCTATCTCTCTTACCTACCTTCTACCCAGTCTAATGAACAATTCTCAAATTCTCACAAATCTTAACTCAACACTCCTGACCAAAGTCGAATCTACCTACAACATGTTTGCTAGATTTGCTGTCCAACAAACCTACAAATCCCATCACTGTCTCACTCTAAAACACCTAAACTTGCTTGAATTACCCCACCAGCTTCTTCTCTCTCAGTTCCAGATTATCCATTCTGTCCTATACCAGCCTTCATACTGCCAAGCACTATCCCCTCTCATCTCCCATTATTCTCCCTCCAGACCTCTCCGAAGCTCTAACCAAGACCTACTACAAATCTACAACCCCAAGTCTAAAGTTGGATGCAACATGTACAGCTATCCCCCCACTATTGCTTGGAATAGGCTCCCACTAGAAATCAGGACCCTTACACATCCTAAACAATTTAATACAGCCACCAAAGAGCACTTTAAAAGTCAATGGTTTTGCCACTGCACTCTCCCTCCTTAAACATTCCCTACTTCTCATACCTTAATCTACTTTCTGCCCTTAACTCACTCTTCTCACTAGCTCTCTCTAATCTTCCTTGACTGCTCTTTCTACTGTCTTCTAAAATATATTAAGCAAATCGCCTCAGAGAAACATTCTATTGCAATTATCTTGCCTCCCTGCAGCTACATTATGATAAAACTGGGTTTTTGTAACCACTTACCCCAAAAACTATACTCATCTTAATGACATATTTATTTTTATACATTTTGAAATTGTTTTGCTATACTCCTGATTATTGACAATGTATAACATTGTATTGCTACTTAATGCCATGTAATCATCCTGTAACATTGCTGTTTAATGCTAATTTATAATGAAAATTGTTTAATATGTTGGAGCTTTTCTCCCCGGGCCTCTGCTGAAAAAGGGCTCTTCAGCTCAGTCAGACAATCCCAGTCAACAAATATAAAATAAATAAATAAATTTCAACTGCCAGTAGGTTAAAATGTGTGTTGCGTGTAATGAATAAATGAGATGTTAGCAGAGTAATGCTGATGTACAGGGTATATATCAATAAAAGTGTCAGTACCCTTCAATAAAACTAAAAACCTCAGATTGTTGTGTTTACTTTGCTATGTGGTGGTATGAATCACAGGTTCTGCACAGCAACGATGGCTCTGACAGCATTAATCAATTGAGACTCATCTGACAAAGATTATAGAGTTGTACAACAGGAGATTAACTATATAAAATGTTCCATGCACCAAGATCTGATCCCTGAATAGTAATGTTGGGTTAACCACTGTTTCCAGATTGTAATATGTTAAAGTAGTAATACACTGTGCAAGAACTATCTGCCATGCATGAATGTCAGAATTACAAGGTCAGATTGTCCAAACAAGAGAGTACTAGACAGAAAACAGTCAAGCAAGAAACAGCAGTTTCCCAATAACTCATTTTGATGAAACACAACCTTGTACCTTTTGCACAAACAGGCACAGTTCAAATCCTGGGAGTGGAAGTAAGCTGTATGCATAATTTCACCAAAGAATATGTGAATATGTGTAGAAACAGTCAGGTAGTGTTAACAGATATTTCCTACACAGGTCTGCCAGGTAAGGAAAGTTTATACTAGCTGTAGGAAGGCTGTGCTTATACACTGTGTACAACACCCACTGTCCAGCCCCAAGGCTGCAAATGACAACAAGAGAAGTACATACACCAAGTAGTCTCCTCCGATAAGTGTCACGCTGTTACTGCTACTGGTCACTGCTGCCAACACCCAGGGTGACAGAGAGAAATCAAGGTGGAGTAAGGCAGTAGCACACACACTCACAGTATGAGTGCAGGGCACCCCTGTTAGTGTCATATATGTAACCCTGAACATGTGAATATGGGTAGAAAAAGTCAGTTAGTGTTAACAGATATTTCCTCCACATGTTTGCCAGGTAAGGAAATGTTTATACTAGCTGTAAGAAGGCTGAACTTATACACTGTGTACAACACCCACTGTCCAACTCCAAGGCTGCAAATGACAGCAAGAGAAGTACATATACCAAGTAGTCTCCTCTGATAAATGTCCCTCAAGTGTCACACTGTCATGGCTACTGGTCACTGCTGCCAACAACCAGGGTGACAGATAGAAATCAAGGTGGAGTAAGGCAGCACACACACCCACAGCATGAGTGCAGGGCACCCCTGTCAGTGTCACATACGTAACCTTGAATATGTTAATATAGGTAGAAACAGGTACTGTTAACAGAAATTTCCTCCACAGGTCTGCCAGATAAGGGAATGTTTATATTAGCCTTAGAAAGGCATTAGTAATACAATGTGTACAAACATACCACTGCCCAACCCTAGGCCATAGGTAGATGTAAAGTGAGGCCATACCTGGAGAGTAATGAGTAGAGTAATGAATAGTGCAGTTGTGAACAATTGAAGCATATACATTTGTTAATTGACATCTCTCTCTCTCTCCCCCACCCTTTCTGCACCAATAATTTATACACATAAATCAACAGGTATGTTTTTCTCCAAACGTACTGTTGGGACATGTGCCCTATTGTTCTACAATTATTTAATTGTTTAATTATTAATGTACCATGTTCAAATACTATCATTGGTGGCCTGTTGCTATCAATGTAACTTGCATGCTGTTATAATGGCCACTGTGGTAACATATATGCATGTGTACTGTTTGCTATGCAACTGTTTCAAATCTGTTTTATGGGGTCAATTGGAACACCCATGCATGCTGTTATAACTAATCTTGGAATGTGTTGTTCTTGACTAACCAACATATGTTGTAAAACCTCAATACCATAACACGTCTTGGAAGGCTGATCCCAGTGGATCAGCCTGTCCTGCCTCATCTGACCATGGCACCAGGCCCCAGCACTTCTGGGACCCAACCTGGGATCTCCTTATCCACTGGTTCTGCACCACCTTTGTGTGGAACCGCCTCGGACAGGAAACCATCACCCATAGTCAGGTCTGGGGTTTGATGCATAGCAAGGTATTTTGGCTGTAAGGTCCAAAAGGAGTTTGGAGATCAGCTACACCAGCCTGAGGGCCACGTGGAGCATTTTGAGGGTCAGCCTGCCCCTCCTGTTCAGTCCCCAGTGCAACCACCTTTGGTGCCTTGAAGGTGCAGTGGTGACTGCCCATGGATGGGGACCTCAGTCCCACTGTATCCATTTGGGGGCTCATGGATGTCTGATTCCCAACCACCCTCCCCATCCAAGGTGTTTACCCCCCACATGTGTCATATACCACCCCTATCTGCTATTTTGCCTGTCTTGTCCATCTTCCTACCCAAATTACCTCCCCAAATATACCTACTATCCTTTCCCAACATCCCACTCTCACTTTAAAAAAAATGGGCATCTGTTCCCCCCCAAAAAATTACACCCCATACATAGCTGTCCATTTCACACACGCGTCCACTGGGCACATGTAATCTGGTCCAATTGGCTTGACAACACATTACTGTTGTACTCACCCCTCTCTCAGGAGTTTGAGTGTCCAAATTCACCTCCAAATTCTGCAGACATTCACAGCTGTTGCTGTTGAAGAAATGTACAATGATGGACCTATCCTACACCTGTCCTGCACACCCCTAGCTATCTTTCATATTGTTTTCCCTCTGTGGGCCTCTTTATTCACCATTTTCCTATAACTCCTTTTTCTTTTCTTTTAAAGAAATTAGCACAGGGTAAGCGGGAGTAAGTGGCAGTAAGTGAGTTTGTGCGATGCTAAGCGATGCCTACACAGATTAATCACCTGTACGGTTAACTGTGTGTTGGCATCGCTTAGCAGCATGCAAATCTGTGCAAATCCACTTACAACTGCTTAAAAGTGCCTTAATCACTCTGTATCCATCAGCCACTGTTCTGCCCAGCAACACAATAATCAGCATTGCCAAGTCTTGAACCCAGGGCCCTGTACACCACAGTCAGAGCAATGTACTACTATACCATCTGAGCTGTAAGTAATGAATGTTTTTTTTTTTTTTTTTTTTTTTTTTTCAAAAAACTTTTTATTGAATATAAAATTTAGAGATACAGACAAACATCAACAACAAAATAACCAAACTGCATGATGTATCATATGAATTAAAAAGTACTGTTGTAGGTAAAGCCTTTGAGGAAGGTTACATACATGCAGTAACTATAAACAATATGTACATATGTTAACCAAAGGCAAAACAGAGTAAGTATAAATATAATTAAAAGTAGGTGTAATTATGCAAGAAAGAGAAAAAAAAAAAACTAAGAATCTCCTCAGATATGTTAATCCATTAATCAGTATTTATGATAAACAAGACTTTTTCTATGACTTTGTTAGTTTGAGCCCGCTTCTTGGGGCTTTTGACTAATATTTTCTGTGCTGAAATGTATGTAAAAGCTAAATTCTTAAAGTTGTTCCAATTCAGTTTAGTGCGGTCGAGCCAGTTTTGTGTGATGTAAAGTTTTATGAGGGAACATATGTGAACTATTATTTGTGTATCTAGTTTAGATAAATGAGTATTAGATATGTGAAGTAACGCTAGTTCCCAAGATAAGGTGGATTTGTGATATCCTATCTTTTGCAAACGCATTTTTAAAGAGGTCCAAAGTTTGTGTGAGTGATAACAAGACCATAGAACATGTAAAAGATCAGCGTTTGGAAAGGAGCAACAGGAACATGAAGCAGATTTGCTAGGATTAAATTTATTTAATTTAGAGGGAGTATAGTACGCGTTATTATTTATCATTAATTGAGTGTAAAAAAGCTTCTTAAAGGGAGAGTAGTCCAAAGTATTCTTGATAGCTGTGAGTTTCTGATTTGCAGATAATTGAAAATTATGTTTGTCCCAGTATTTAGAAAAAAGGCAATCTGATTCATGAATTATTTGTGTAAAAAAATTATATGATTTAGATAACATTTTCTCTGGAAGATTTAAAGTCTGTATCACTTTTTCAACATTTATGATATCTAGTTTGTCTTAATATGAGCAAATTTATCAGTGATTAATTCTCTCAATTGTCTTAAGATAGTAGTATATTTAATATCTGCTTTAAAAATTTTACGTACATTAGTGAGAGTTTCATCTTTGTATTGTATCAGATCCCAGACATTAAGATCTTTAATAAGAGGGAAGTTTGAGAGATTGATAGGCACATTATTTAATCTAATATTAGGATTTAAATGAAGAGGTTGTAGTAACTGGAAGGTGTTCTTAATATTAATGAGTTTTAATAATTCTTGAAAGGAATTAACTTTTTGTTTTAGAGATTTAGGAATTTTTAGATTATTAATAGAATCCATGGAGAGAAAAGGGAGAGTGGATGGATTAATATTTTTGTTTAAAATGACTTGGTACCATAATTTGGTCCAGTTAGGATATTTATTAAGTCTCTTAAAATCTAAGTTGGAGATAGCAAGAAGTTTATTTGCAGAAATAATTAGATAGTAAAGATAAAAATTGGAAGGCTTAGGCCACCTTTATTTTTAGGAGAGATTAGCTTGGTGTATGAAATCCTAACAGATTTGGGAAACCAAATAAATCTGGCTAATTCTTTATTAATTTTGGAAAATAAAGATTTAGGGATTAATTGGTCTGAGGAATTGAATTGAAATAAGACTCTGGGAAGTATATTCATTTTAACTATCGCCACTTTAGATAAAAGTGATAAATTTAATAATTTCCATCTATTTAAATCTAACATTATTAATGACCAGATGTTATTCAAATTATTCTGAAATGTGGAAAGACCATTATGTTGAACTTGAATCCCCAAATATTTGATGGCATGTGTAATTTGGAAAGAAGAGTCTGGGAATAAATATGATTTATGGGCTTGTGGGTTTATAGGAAAAATATGTGTTTTTTGTGAGTTAATCTTATATCCAGAAATTTGAGAATATATGGTAAGAGAGTTAATCAATTTAACCAGATCTGTACCGGGTGTTTGGAAGTATATTACCAGATCATCCGCAAAAGCAGAAAAATATACATTGGTGTTATAAATCCTGGGTATCCTGTGAGAGGTGTTTTGTGTTATGTACAGAAGCAACGGTTCCATATACAAATTAAAAAGGAAAGGGGATAGAGGACATCCTTGCCTTGTACCATTTGAGATCTTTATAGGTTTGGATATATTTCTGTTAATGTATAGGAAAGTAAAGGAATCCTTATACAGGATTCTAATCAAATCTATATAAGTGTTGGGTATATGAAAACAGGCCATAGTTTGAAAAAGGAAATCCCATACAACTCTGTCAAAAGCCTTCGACGCATCAAGAATTAGAGCATATAATGGATTCTTATCTGTTTTAGTGAATTGTATGAGAGATTCTAGTGTCAAAGTATTATCCCATACATGTCTATGAGACATAAAACCTGCTTGGTCAGAAGAAATTAAAGATGGTAAGACCTTTTTAAGTCTGATTCCAAGATTCCATGATTCCAAGATGGCGGTTGTCTAGGGAGTACCCTATATTAGTCGCTCCTCATATGTCAGCGCTTATCTCTAATTTTTAAAATAGTAGATAAAGGTGTTTTCTACAGAAGTTTGCTCAGAAAGATAACCGGAAAGCTAACGCTAAAACTTGGACTCTTTATTGTAAAAAATAAAGAGAATTTTAAACATTAACAGAAACGATCTTCATTTGGCCTTCAAATCACAAGCCACGTGCATATAACGGACTTTCTCAGTGATCCTGTTCCCGCGAAGACAAATCTGCTTAGGTATGGCTGGTAACTCCGATAACATGGAGACTCAGGCCACAAAGGCTAAATTTTCCTCACTGCTTTTGCCTGATAAAGATACAGGCTCAAAAAGACTTAGAACAAATAAACAAGGCCGAAAATTCAAAAATAAGCGCCAAAGAAAAAAATGAATCAAACTTTCACCTTGAAGAGCTAAAACAAGCCTTAGAACCTATACATACTGCCGTTAAAAGCTTTGCTGACCAACTCACTGACTTTGGTAAATCCCTAAATCACATAACCGAAAGGTTAGATAGTTTGGAAGGGAAGAATCACACTAATGAAATTCAAATTGAAACTTTAAAAAAAGATTTATGTACCAAAGATGCTCTCATAACTGAAATCCAAGACAAACTGTTAGACCTCGAGGCGAGAAGTCGCCGAAATAACATAATAATAAGAGGATTGCCAGAATCCTATGATAGCCACGATTTACTAAAAACTGTTAAACAGATTTTCTTAGCACTTCTAAATCTAGATGGCAAGTCTGAGAGTCTAGTTCTAGAGAGAGCACATAGAGCCTTGCGATCTCTTCAAGATGCCTCGATGCCTAGGATTATATACACTAAAATCCTGAATTTTCAAGATGCACAGAGAATACTGGCAGCAGCCAAAAACAAAAACAATTTATGTGGAATCAGCATAGACTGTCATTTTCACAAGATTTACCTTCACTGATTAAAGCAAACAGACAAAAACTAGCACCCTACTGTTCTGATTTAATTAAAAGAAATATTAGGTTCCAGATGCGTTATCCAAACACGCTATCCTTCACATATAATGATAGGAGGTATCAAGTAAGTACTTTGCAAGAAGCTAAAGATATCTTTATAAAATTGTTTAAAGAAGTGCCTACTGGAATAGTTACCGCTAAATAATATTCCATCCATTTGATTATTTTAGACACCTACACTTTAAGCAACCTATTATTCGCTAGTGTTGCTTGGTCATGACCTCAAATGTTTTAAATAAGACTCTTTTTAAAACTACGAACGAAGAACAAAGAGTTTTTTTTTTTTTTTTTTAAACTGTGTCCTTTGGCTTTTTTTTCTTTGTACATTTTAGAATACTGACATTTTGCTTAAAGGACTGTTGTCAAATTCTATGGAATCTTGATAAACGTTCATGACTGAGCCGTACTTTATTCTTCTATACATCAGTCTAATACAAGCGTTGTGGAGGTTGGCGAGACAAAATGTTTTTTCTTTTTTCTCTTTTTATTTTTTCTCTATTGACTCTGAATTTGTATTTGCATTATAGGTCTCACTCATAAGACAGTTAGATTCCTTTTGTCCGGAAGCTATATATACCCTAAGGAATCTTTTTTTTTTTTTTTTTTTTGCTACACCAGAGAAAAAGAAAGAGACAAATACCAAAGATGGGTTCTTGGGATTTGTTGTTCGAACGGTAATTTTTGATACCATTCGCACAACCGGGAATATGTAAGAACATTATTTGCTCTCTAATAGTCTTTCGGCTTAATCTAACTGGTGAGACAGGCATATATATTTTTGAGTTGTTTGTTCAAGATATTTCGTTGATATATGCCGAATGATAGAGGCATAGTGCAGATAGGACATCATCACACAGTTTTTGAAGCGCTGTGTTCACGGAAGCGTTGCCATGCTTTTTCTGCGAATAATTACAGCATCAAACATCTGCTGTGACTTTTTTCTTCCAAGAATGTAGCTACAACAAAAATATCTATTGTGGGACTACATTTCATGATATATTTTATTGTAATAACATTACTGTGTCTTTTGGTTACTGTATTTGATCAGATGGGTTATATAACATAATTGTAAATTCTTTATTTGAACTCTTGACAGTTTCTTAAGGAAGGCGAGCTTATAGATGAGTTAACCTTTGTTTAAATAATCTATGCATAGTTTTTCAAATGTGTATAATATGATACAGTAAATATGTAATATAAGATATGTTAAACACTCATATAATTCATTAAGATACATGCGATGTATGTTGAACTTAAAAGCTTATTTATTTAATTACTTATTAAACTCAACATTTTAGCAATTTCATTAGCTACTACATATAACACCTGCTCTCTAGCAAAGCGTTAATAAAATATTTAATTCTTCATAGACTATATAGGAGTAGTGTAATATTAGTATTACAGGCCCTGATTATGATTGTCGTCTTGTTTTCAGTATTTTTGTATATATGTATAGTTTGTTTATACATACTGTTAGTCCTTTTTAGGACTTTATTTAGATTAAATCTAGTTAGTTTGTTCATTTTGTTAACCAATAACAGACATTTAATTCAACTGTATATTTCTTCTCTAATAAGGGGTGGGTGGGTAGGCACCGGGTTGATTGGGAAGAAATATGGAGTGCTAAATATAATAATATTTTTGAGATGCTTAAATAGTAGGTGGATATATTATAACAAGACTTTGATTTCAATCTTTCTGCAATACATTGTTAATATTAATTACCCATTACTTATTTGGTTACTTTTAGATATCCAGTATAATGACTTTGTGTATTGATTCATGGAATGTAAGAGGGATACATAACAAAGATAAGAGATCCCTACTTTTTCATCTGGTTTATAAATCTCAAAATAATATTTGCTTTCTACAAGAAACTCATTTATCCAGGGAAGATTGGGATAAAGAAAATAAAAAGAAATGGGTCAAGAAAATAATAGCTGCTGGTAATAGTTCTAACTCAAGGGGGGTGGCTATTGTAATCAAAAACAATTTTCAAGGCTCCATTTTAGATGAGAATTATGATATAAATGGAAGATGGTGCTACTTTACCTCTCATCTTCAGGATTTAGATAAACCACTTGTTTTTTTTAATCTTTATGGTCCCTGTAACAATCAACACATTTTTTTCTTACAGATATATAACATTTTATCCTCTTTTAAAGACCATTATATTATTGTGGGAGGAGACTGGAATGCTATTATTAACCCTGATACTGACCGTACTAGTAGATCGCTCTCATATAATCTCCAAGCATCTATAGCTCTGGAAGAATTGATGTTAGATTTGAATCTTATAGACCCTTTCTCCTGTGCAAGTTGTATTGATAGAAAATATATATATACGTACTATTCTAAATGTTATAATTCATGGTCAAGATTGGACTTTTTCCTTATTTCCAACTCTCTCTCACAATTGAAAATTGATTATTCCATAGAACCTAGATTCTTTTCAGACCATTCTAGAATATCCCTTAGACTTGATTTGGATCTCAATATACCACACAGACATACATATAATAATTGGACGCTAAATAATAATCTCCTCTTAAATTCTGACATTCATAAATTAATTACTGACATTATTAGGGAAGCTTATTTCAATCTGGACAAAACGAATATTCCATATGATATACAATGGGCGTCTTGTAAAGCAAACCTTAGAGGCATGCTAATTAATAAGGCTTCATTTCTTAAAAAACAATATAGAAATAAAGAATCTTTACTAAAACTAAAAATTCAAACTTTGGAAAGTCAATACAGACTAAATGCTAACCCCACTTCTTACCAACAATTGTTAGATTCCCAGAAAGAATTATGTTTACTACACCAACATAATCTCTCTATAGTTGAACAAAGACTTTTAGCTATCCATTCTGAATGGGCACAAGTTCCCTCCAGAGTTTTAGTGAGAATAATTAAAAATAACCAAACTCTTCCCAAAATACCACCCTTACAATACAAAAATAGGTTATTTAATACTGATTTGGAAATCTTGCAACTCTTCATGTCTTTGTTTTCAGATTTATACTCTAAGGGAAACGCTCCTTTGAATAAGCAACATATGGACAGTTTTTTAACTTCTATTAAATTCCCTAAACTGAGTGAACAACAAAGGAATATACTTTCGGCACCATTAAGTTTGCAAGAGGTGTCAGAAGCTATTGACAGATTAAAATCTAGTAAATCCCCAGGCCCAGATGGTTTTACATCTGAATTTTTTAAAACTCATAAAACTGCTCTTATACCTTTTCTTCTCAAAACCTTTAACTACATAAGAATTAATGGTATTTCAGATCTACATTGGAATACCTCAAAAACCATCCTAATTTTGAAAAATAACAAAGATAAATCGGATCCTGATAATTATAGGCCGATTTCCTTAATTAACACTGATATAAAAATTTTAGCCTCTTTACTTGTAAGTAATGAATGTTGATTTTTCAAATATATCATTCAGTACAGGTATAGAATAGTAGGGAACAAACACTGTGGAATCAGTCATGTTTCGTATATATAAATACACACATATAGATGTATATGGTGATAGATAAATATAAAAAGGTATATACATCAGATATATCAAGATATAAAGCAAATACATATAGAATATATACATATATATATTTTATATAACTATACACATATATATATATATATATATATATATATATATATAAAATGAAGTTTTATATATATATATATATATATATATATATATATAAATATATATATATATATATATATATATATGTATATATATATATATAGATATAGATATAGATATATATATACGCTCATAACATGTAGTGGAGTCATACCTCACCACCATACCTCTCCACCTCTTAGTGCAAGAATTCTGGACAAAGGCTGTCAAAATGGGAGACAGTGGGCCAAGACTAGGGACATAATGTAAGTACTGCATTTATAAATGTAGAATGTTGCTACAGTAACAGGGTTTGTGTTACCATACATATTCTGAAGGATGTGAGTTCTGAAACTGAAATGTATGTCATCATTTACTGACAGAAATCCTCACATCATCACAGTGATTTACCAGAGAAGTGAAAATAATGATTCTTTGGAACAGACCAGAAATATGAGCATTAAACCTGGACAGTCTGAAACAATCTGGCCAGTCAAGAGGTATGCTCAGAACCCCTTAGTGCAACAAATATGGACCAAGCCTGATGGGGGGGGGGGGTAAAGCCATGAAACTGGGGACATATCCCAAATACTGGAGTAGATGAGGTGATACAGTTGATACAGTAACATCCTCCTGTCTGTTCTAGCATATATTGACTTGTATAGCCCAAATCCAAAACCCAATTACTTCCCACTAGTTAGTGACATAAATCTTCACATTATACCACTGATGTGTCAGAAATACACAACACTTATGGGGCCAGGCAACAGTACATCTGACAAATATCTGGATGTAACATCACAGTAAGGAAACTACATTGAGCTTCTAGGCATGTCACCAAGCACTGTACAAACTACAGGCAGACTAACACACCACTAACCCAATTTTCCTATGGGGGAATACAGATGTAATTGCAAATATAGCAGGCACTACAGGGATGTAACAGCACTGACAAGCAGACACCAGTGTGAAAGTGAATACCCATAACCAGTCTCACTACAGTCACAGTGACATACTGGTAAGCCAAATGAACAGTAGAGTATATGTAGTCTGACTTACCTGTTTGTCCTTCCCTTTCTCTGATTGTTTCCTGCTGAACTCCACTCTCCTGTGTCTTCCCGCTCCGTTCGCCCTGCTGGCTCACTCCGCTCCTCTCCCTGCCCCCAAATCTCACCCGCCCCTAGCACCTCTATATTTATTCCCACATAACCACACCCACAACATTCTGCAGCCTATCAGAACATACTTCCCTCCCCTCACACTCACACCCTCTCTACTTGTTAACTTTCCTATCTAACATTGTCAATTTGCATTCTTAACATGTACTCTACTCACCTTCCTCTACTACTTCTAACTCTTCTAACTTTTCTTTCTTCCACCTACCTTATAACCTGGTATGAACAACCATTTCATCCTAATGTTGATATTCCACATAAGCACACACTAACTATCCCCCCATCTAAACTCACAACACATCTTAGTCTAACATATTACAACACATATCTTGACTCAAAATATCATCGTCTCTCACATATCAAATATCTTATTCTTAGACACACAAAATACTTGCACCTCTTTAAGCCTTCACAGCTAACTCACCTCATCCATTGCTTCCATTTACTTGATGGGGACATCCACCCCAACCCAGGCCCAAAAACCCCAACAACAGTCCCTAAAATTAAAACTACTCCTACACCAGATTCTAAACCTCCTAAATCTCTTACAATAGCTCATCTTAACATCCGTAGCATTTGCAATAAACTTCCAGCTCTTCACGCCCTACTTGACGTCCAACAATTTGATATTCTCTGTCTTACCGAAACATGGCTCAAACCTTCAATAAAAGACATTGAAATTATCCCCCCTGGCTACAACATCCTTAGACATGACCGTCTTAATAAAAAAGGTGGTGGTGTAGCCATTCTCTTCAAATCTGGACTGGATGTAAACAAATCAGCCCACACCCCTCCATATGACACTAACGCTGAACTTATTATTTCTAAACTCTCCATTAACCCACAAAAAAACATTAATATTATCTGCACCTATCTTCCCCCTGGCAACAACCCCCCCATATTAGAAAACCTGCTTAACTGGTTTTCTATTAATCTTCCACAAGAAACCATACTGCTAGGAGACTTCAATATTGACTGGAATGCTTGTAACCTAACAAATCCATCCACCCTTATCAACCTGCATGGATTCCAACAAACCATTAACTCCACAACCAGAACAAACAAGAGCAATAACAAAGATTCCATACTTGACTGGATCCTGATAAACAGTCCCCATCAAAAGTATTCAACAGGTACCCTACCAGATGACCTAAGTGACCACTCTCTCACATACATCATAAGGCATAAAACTCACCTCAAATCACCACCCCTTATTCGTTTATCTCGTAGCAAAAAACACTTTGACCCTCAACTGTTTCAAAATGACCTTAGCCTGGTTAACTGGTCCCCTCTAAAAAATCTCCCAATTGACGATGCTGTTAACCACTTTAATAAAACCTTTCTTACTATATTAGATGAACATGCTCCCATCCGTTCTATTCGCATGAAATATAATACTGCTCGTTGGCTTAAAACCTATACAAAACAGCTCATCCTGAATAGGAATAAAGCCTGGTCTCAGTGGAGAACCTCCAAAGACCCCATTGATCACCTTAGCTACAAACAAAAAAGAAACATGACAAAACTAGCTATCATAAAAGACAAAAAGAACTATTACACCCACCTACAGAAATCCTCCCACCAAAATCCCCACAAATTTTGGAGATCTATTAATACTCTTCTTTCCCCTGGAAAAAACTGAAACTCCCAATCCTATTAGTTCCTGCCCTGACTCTCCCTTATAAACAGCTAATGCTTTTAATAACTTCTTTACATCTACTATACTTAACCTAGCCAACCAACAAACCCCCAACCCCTCTTTATTAGGTAGCCCAAACATCACCCCTCCACTTATGCAGCTAAAACCCATACCTACCTCCTATATTCTAAATTTACTTCTTAAGCTTAAAGCTTCCACCCCCTCAGCTGACAATCTCCCAGCTGAATATGTCCAGCTAGGTGCCAAAGCAATTGCCTACCCAATCTCTATACTAATAAATAGAACCATAACGGAAAGTACCATACCTTCCCTCTGGAAAATCTCACACATCATCCCCCTCTTCAAAGGTGGCGATTCATTTGAATACTCTAACTACCGCCCTATAGCACTGCTATCTCCAATTGCAAAAATAATGGAGAAATGCATCCATAAACAGTTACTAAATCACCTCCTTTCTAACAATCTCCTAGCTAACTGTCAACACGGCTTTCGTCCTTACCATAGTACCACTACAGCCTTATTGTCATTTACTGACTCCATTAATAACAACCGTAATAACAATCTTCTATCGTCAGCATTCTTTGTAGACCTGTCTAAAGCCTTTGATATGGTGAATCACCAACTCCTTCTACATCGATTAAAATTGCTTTCTCTTGATAAACCTGCCCTTACTTGGTTCACTTCCTATCTTCAAAACAGGAGACAAGCTGTTCTATGGAACAACAATCTCTCTGAACTCCTCCCCACCACTTTAGGGGTCCCTCAAGGCTCCATCCTAGGTCCTCTTTTATTTTCAGTCTTTATCAATGATTTGCATCTTGCCACGCCCTTAACTACTTGCATTCAGTATGCTGACAACACCACCATCATTTGCTCTGCCACAAACCAAGCCGACCTTCATTACCTTACCCAAAAGACATTTACTACTATTGAACAATGGTTCTCTAATCACTGTCTTCTCTTAAACCCCAAGAAAACTAAACTTCTCCTTTTCTTACCTACACACCTGTCTCCCTCTATTAATCTCACAATTACATCTAACAATGGCACCCGTATATCACCTGACCAAACAACCAAACTATTGGGTGTTACCATTGACAACCTACTAAAATTTGATTTTCACATCAACTCCAGCATTAAAGCAACTAATAGAAAGCTAGGCTCACTCTATAGAATCAGATCTTTCCTAACCACTGAAGCTAGATCTACCATAGCAAGAACACATCTTAACTCCACCTTACTGTATGCTTCCCCTATTTATACTAATCTATCTAAGCAAAACATTAATAAGCTCACAACAACCTAAAACAACATTGCTAGATTTGCCACTGCTTCTCCATATAAAACACATCACTGTCTGAACCTCTCCAACCTAGGATGGCTGGAATTACCCCACCTAATTCAGTACTATCAGCTTACAATTGCCCACAAAGCCCTTTACTACCCTGAAAACATACCCATGCTCTCCACCCTTATAAAACCATACAACAACTTAAAAGCCCTACGCTCTTCCAATAAAATTATGATTAAAACATCTCTATCAAAGAATACAGCAGGAGATTCTATTTTTTCCAACTCAGTTGGTAAAATCTGGAACCAACTTCCTACAGACCTTACAGATCAGACTTCCACTACACAATTTAAGACCAAACTGAAACTCTTCCTTTCTAACCACTGGCTTTGCTCTTGCATCACTCCCAGTTAAACTACCTCCTATTTGACTTCCTATCCGTCTCCCATATCCATTACACTTACTCCCTTATCTAATTCTTCACTTAATTACTTTTTCCCCTTTTAACCCATTATAGGACTACCTTAAATAAATAACTGTACACTCCTGACAACTGCTTTGGAAATTTAATTCTTCTCTCCCTTTCTCTCACATATCTGTACTTTAACTACTTCCTTGTCTCTCTATCCCCCTTTTTTGTAAGTTCTTTCAATCATTATTACTGTCTTTTACTTTGTTATGTATTTCGACTTTTTTAACTTAAAACCAACATATATTTTGTATTTAAAGTTTTGTTATCATGTATGTAGATAGTGGAGCTTTTCTCCTCGGGCCTCTACTGAAAATGGACTTGTATCCAGTTGGACTAGCCCGGTTAACAAATGTAAAATAAAATAAATAAATAAATAAATATGGATTGTGTGAACAAAATCATCTTCATGTTTGCCATTCACACACTACCCCTGCATATACTGCCCCAATTCACAGTGTAGTCTGACGCCTGACTGTGGTATGTGACATGTGTCAGTCTGCCCCTACAAACATATACAGCTGCTAGAGCACCAGAAAATGGAGCAGCATGCAAAGTCAGCCAGAAAAGGACACATAACACTTACATCTACTCCCTCCCTACACAGGCCAAATAACACATTCACAATACACTGCTACACAATCCTGACAGTCTGTCAATAGTTGCCAGAAATACACAGACCTCTCAACTGTACAGAGTCCCACAGAATGTGCAGGGTTTGTCCTCATATATAAGGCCTCTTACACATAACATGTCTGGCAGTCTGATACATCACTGGGATGATACCAGGAATGAAGTCACTATATAATGATATACCATACCTATCCACCTCTTAATGCATGACATCTGGACAAAGCCTGATATACTTGGGGGACAGCGGCCCAAAAATTGCTATTATAAACTGAGAAAGTTGCTGGTGTAACAGGGTTTGTTGTAACATATCTGTTCTGAGGGATATGAAGTCAGAAACACACATGGACATTACCATTTACTGACTGCAATCCTCAGAGTATGCTACTGAATTTCCAAGGGCAAAAAATGTGTGAGTAACACACCAAATATGAGAGTCCAAATGCTGCCCAGTCTGCAGATAGCCCTACAGTTGAGAGTTATGTCAATCACATAACACTGTCATACTTAAAATCACGCAGAGCAGCCATATCCACACAAACTCTGTCAAACTAGCATTACTTCAACTGTATAACAGCAATACTTACATTCTGTCCCTATGTCTGGAACATTCTCCCCCAGTTTGTTGGACTGTTTCCACAGTGTTTGTTGTAAGAGGTATTTCCAACTACCCTCTGTGATGCTGTTTGTCACACACCTCCATGAAGTCCCCCTCACAGGCAAGGAAAAAGGGGCAATGCCCACATGAAGTACTCAGTTATAGGAGTGTGTCTCCATGCTATTGGGTATAAGAATGATAGTACAGCTGTTCTACATGCAATTAGCAAGTGTGTGTGTGTGTGTGTGTGTGTGTGTGTGTGTGTGTGTGTGTGTGTGTGTGTACTTGAAATTGTCTAAACAACATCATATATACTGCTAACAATATTGACCAAAAATATCTAAACACAATATAAACAGAATCAATGTTATAGCAGGGAAGGGTATATGCCCTTTCTCCACTATTTTGCAACCTTTGAATTGGTATATATTATTAGCAGGTGCTATGGGGTGCTTGCCCCCCTTATAAATACATTGGTTTTGAATGTACTTAGGTTTTGTTGATATTTTATGTTTAGATATTTTCTGTTGATATTTATATCATGTTTAAGTACTACCATTATATATCAATATCTTTATTTCTCTATTTTTAATATATATATATATATATATATATATATATATATATATATATATATCTTTTTTGTCTTGAGAACTTTGAATTTTTACTGCAGACAAGGCCCAAATCAGAAAACATTGGAAACACATACTATTTTATACACACACACACACACACACACACACACACACACACACACACACACACACACACACACACACACACACACACACACACATACACGTGAGTGTGTCTTTGTGTGCTCATTTGTTTTTGCTATACATAAAATAAACCTTGTTTTATTCTTGAATGTGCAAATGCATATTTTTTCTTGTACCATATTCGTATATTGTAGGGATTTACAGTCTGTTTACATCTACATACTTGTAATGTACAGTTATCTAGCTATTGTGATTTTATGTGTTCATTTATTATGTTTATATTTACCATATACACAATCTGTATTATACATCTTTATCCTGGATCTGTTTGCCTTATCATCCTTTCCTGCTTTGCGTATGTATGTTAGTTCTCTTTTGGTTTTGTTTCAGTTTGATATATGTTTTAGGTTCATTGCTTGGAGGGAGTACTTTCTCCTTAGGATTCTAGTGGAAACGGGCTGTGCTTATTTGAACATTTCTAGTCAACAAATGTAAATAAATAAATACATAAATAAAACAAGCAATGGCATATATATTTGGCAAAACTAATTGCATAATATAAAAAATGTATTTATATAAGGAAAGTTCTATTTCACACAAGTTCTGCTTCAAAGATAATGCTCTGTTATTTGGTATATGTATGAAAGGAATGCCTTTATACATTACGTTAAAGATAGCTGACGTCTATCTCTTTCAAGCTGTTTTCTATTCTACTAAATTTACCCATTTGAGTTTTTAAAAATGAAATGTACTTTTAATATGAATGTGTGATTTTTCTGTAGCTGAGTCAGAACTGCAGGCTTCACTTCCTATGTCTCAGAGGTCACTTATTGCAGTTTATATTTTCGTTCTTATGAATGTCTACAAAAACACAGTAATAAGTGACACTCAGGAGGCTGTTGTCAAAATACAGTTGTTTGCAATCTCTTAGAATAAGCTGCACCTCTTAGCTGTTAAATATTTATCATACGAATTCCTAGGATGTTTTGCAAGAAACTTGCCTCATTGGCTTCTAGTACTACCTCGATTTATTACATTGCACATAGCTTGCTTTTCCAGTTGTGATTTCTGTAGTAAATGCATGGCAGTGGATAAAACCAGACAAACAGCTGCTTGCAGAATGAATTGCATCTTTGTAAGTAATATAGGCTGTTTTAAAATATTTGCAAGATTGTGAAACCTCTTTCATAAGACTCCAAACATGTGAAATCATCATATACAGAGTGCCAGTTCTAACTCAGCCAGTCCAGACTTTTAGAATCTAATTTTAATTCCTGACAAATAAAAGTGGAAGCGAATCACTTTGTGGTGGTTTATTGGTTCTTACTGAAGCCTGTAACCTGATGTCAGCAGATTTACTCTTAAAACGTTTACTTCATTCAGAAATTCACCTTATAGCTAAGCGAGCTAAGAGATAGTTCCACTAGTCTTTGTGAAGGTTAACTTTCAGACGACTGTCCAGAAATGTTGCTGTCTTCACTAAAGGACTGCTTTCCTGGGTCAAAAGAGCTGGAAAAATAATATTCAATAATAACAAATCTTCAATAACTATACTGGTATGAAAATAAAGGAATGTATTTTCTTCAAGGAAGATGGAATGAACTCACTTGATGGATATCTGTTTGGAACAGCAGACTTGTGTTTTTTCTATTTTTATGAATATAGTGTACATGCCAGAAGCAACAGCAGAAGAACACTCTCCAAAAGAATGCAATCACTCAGGATGTGAAACTAAACACTTAAATGTGCAGAAATGTTTTACTGTTGTAAGTAGTAACAAAACACAGAACTTAACTTTGAAGCAATTTCCAGCTGCTCTTGTGAAATCTGTTTGACAATAAACAAGTTGTGCCAGAAACAAGAGGATAATGACCTGGCTACTTGTGGTCACTCTCCTAGCAACTGACTTTATATGGTTTACTTTGTGTTTGCCATCTCAGAAATGCATCACCTACAATGCCTCCCTGTACAAGTACACCAAGCAGAAGCTGCCAGTTTCATCCCCGCTACCAGAAGACAGTGTGTTTGCCATATGTGATGCAGATGCAGATTATGAGCATGAATTTAAAGAACGTTTGACTGTGGTACAGGGGTTATGGTCCACAATAAATACAGTAAAGCCAAGCCATTTCGCAAAACTTTCTCATCTTAAATTTCTACACTTGAATGTCAGTAACAATTTCAGCATATCACATGAGGCTTTTTGGGGACTGGATAAACTGGAAACATTATTTCTAGTGCTTAATTGGAAGGTTAAGAATAATACTCCTGAAAATATTGCATTTGCTGGGCTTTATAACCTGGAGAACTTAGTTATTTATGGTACTCAGCCTTTTATATACAACTCCTTATCATCTCCTAGTTTCCTATGGAAAGGACCAGCACTTTCAGAAATGGATGCATTAGACATGTGTAAGATATTTTGCAGTATAAGGAATTTAGTTAAAATAAGACACCTAGAACTGGGAAACTCAACCATTGTTTTGAAAAAGAACTGCTCGGTCATGCAGGATGCAGTATCTGATGACAGTGAATGCAGAAGTCAGCTGAATATAACCCAGTTCACCTTCATAGGAATCTACTTTTTCAAGGTAGAAGCAGATTCTTTGAGGAATTTCCAGCATCTTGAGTCATTCAATGTCAGTTTCTCTAACATTGACATCAGTCAGCTGCTGGATTCTGGCATACAAACAATCAACAACCTCTCCATTTCTTACCTAAGTAACAGGCACACAGACTTTATGAAGAGAGTTTGTCACGCATCACAAAAATTTCAAGTCAAGCACCTAACAATAAAGGGTGACCATATCCATAATTTAACTATGAAGGATATACAGAAATGTCAGTTTCTTGAAAGCCTAGATCTTGCAGAAAATATCCTAACACACATAAAATCATTTATCATCTCTACATTGCAGAGGCTTATGGTTCTAAGTCTCAGAGACAATCGGTTAAGATTTGTTCAATTGTGCCACAATTCCACAGTTTTCAGTAGCCCATTGATGTACCTTGACCTTTCCAAGAATGCAATAAGGTCTATAGCACAGAGGCAATTTTCATGTATAACTGGGCTGCAGTACCTTAACCTAGCTGGGAACCGACTCCGGAGCATAGGAAAGCTTTCTTTTTGTGAGCTAGAAAGGCTGAAGGAACTGAATTTGAGCAATAACAAGCTTGTTACTCTGGAAGACCATGCATTTGAACATTTGCATAGCTTATCGTTGCTGAATATAAGGGAAAATTACATTGACCATATTAGTGATGGGGCTTTCAGAAGCCAATCTAAGCTGCAGGAATTATACCTTGGTCCTCTACAGGACAATTTCTATTTGGATATATCTGAATTTCAAGATAACCTGACAGTTTTATCACTAGAAGGAACACAGAAGAAGACAATTACAGTAGTAGGTACAAACACCACCAGCAAAGGCACTCCTCTGCATACGCTAAAGCTCTTTGGGGTCTCATTTGATATTTATGGCTGCCATCGTCCTCCATTTGTAACTCTGAAAGAAATTCACATTAGTAGAATGCAACAGCTTAAATGTGATGGCCATGATATTGACTTTAGGACCTTTAAACATCTAGAGCAGCTGTATTTCCATGTGATGGGAAAAAAGAACACCAAGACAATCAATGTATCTGGACTAAATAAACTGAAAGTTTTGTATCTTAAAGATATTTTCTTTGTTAGCCAACATATGGAGAATTCAGATCTTATGTTCCAGGGCCTCATTAATCTAGAAGTCTTAACACTAGTCAATTCTGGGTTTTTGTACTTTACACCTGTTATGTTTAAGGATTTGATATCACTGAAACTCTTGGCACTGAAAGATCAGAGGATTACAACTTTGGCATTTGGTACATTTGATCACTGCCCCCAGCTATCATACATTTTCTTTTTTAAAATCATATTTCAGTGTGACTGCCAGAATGCATGGCTAGGTCAGTGGGCTGCAACTAAACGTGGCATTACCTTAAAACTGGACAATGAAGTATGCGCAGCAATGTATCACAAGACCAATTTGGTAAACTTTCTGGATAAAACCTGTGAAGCTCCAATAGAGTTCATTTTTTTCCTCGGGACTACTGGATTTCTCGTACTGTTTGTGACATTCACTTTGCTATATGTCAAAACTGGCTGGTATATTGTTTATTTAATTTATATTATTAGAGCTAAGCTTTCAGTGTTCATGGGGGTAAGACCCAAGAAAATGCAATGCAAGTATGATGTGTTTGTATCTTGCAGCAATAAAGATGAGTTCTGGGTTATCCATGAGCTCCTTCCGAACCTGGAGGGAAAGGGACCACCTTTCCTCAAAGTCTGCCTCCATAACAGGGACTTTGAGTTGGGGAAGGGCATCATAGATAACATTGTGGACAGTATCTACAGTTGCAGGAAAACAATTTGCGTGATCACCCGGCATTATCTACGGAGTGAATGGTGCTCCCTGGAGATGAGAATGGCTACTTACAGACTTCTAACTGAGAGTCAAGACTTTCTCGTTCTGTTGTTCTTAGAGAAAATCTCCCCTTATGAGATTTCAGGCTTTCACAGGCTGGCAAGAGTGTTTAAACGGAACAGGTATCTTGACTGGCCAGAGGAGAGGAAGAATCAGTTAATCTTCTGGGAAAGACTGAAAAGGACTATTCAGAAAACTGGCAATGCAAGTGAGGAGACAAAGATTTAATGTGTAGCAAAATAATACAGTGACTGTTATGAAATGATATGTAAGAAACAATGCCAGTAACCCAGAGTTGCAGTATCTGTGTACAGAACTGACGACTTCGATTCATCACTAAGGTTGAATGCAAGGAGATGGACTGAATCTCTTTTCAGGACAGTGGTCCATTTTCTGGGAATGGTAGATTTTTTTTTTTATCCAGTTCTGAGTGACAGTTGATAGAGGTATGCAAAGCAAAACAGTCTTGCTGTGGATCGGCATGAGGAGGTAACAGAAAATATGAGGGTGAAGATGAAAATATATCTGACATCATCACATACCAGACTGTTATGGACTTGGTGACAAAATTGGTGGGTGTATTTCTGTGTTACTAATTGTCATGCACCCCTTTTCTAGAATTCCCATTCATGTGTAACACCATCTCTTTGACACCCATTTAATCTTGTAACCACTGATTAGTGGCTCAAGACTAAAATATTACTGCTTACCCACTATTTTACATGGTCAGCTGTTAGCATCCCACATTTGGAACAGGTAAGTTAGGTCAGTAAGTTCAGTGTTAGCTGCTGGAGGAACAGTGGTATGGGTGAACAGACCAATCAGACCGAAAGCCTGGATACATATACATGTATGCCTTGTTAGTTTTTGGCACTTAGCTTAATATCAGGCTCAGACAGGAGGATTCAGGATATTTATGATGGCAACTGAACTCATAATTCTAGTCAAAAGAATATGTTTTGTTTGCATTGTAATATACATGCTGTCCCTTAATGACAACAGAATAATGAAAGTGGTTTTAAAACACTGAAACATATTTATAAACTAACATCCATGTGAGTAAGCATATTAAAAGCTCATATAAAGCAAAAGGAATGCAGCTTCTGAGTAATTTAATTCAGATCCTCGGAGAAAGGTGTACAATATTCTTAAAATGTCTGGTTACCCTAAATGGGGGTGAATGATAGTTAGAAATAATGAGACAATATTGTTTTTAGCATGATGTATACACTTGAGCAAATGTTACAGTAATAATTTTATTAATTTTCACTTGTTTTAATGAAAATTGTTGAAAAGAAGTTAATGCTGCATACTTGTGAAAAAATGGGGAAGAGGGGTTGTGAATGCATGGATACTTAGCAGCAGAAATTCTACTAGTAGAGAAAAAAGGATGTAACAACACAGAGTGCTGGTCAGATTATTTCATGGCACACATATCTACTTTAGTCCCTGGAGCATCTACTAGCATACATGTTCTTTTGTCATTGTCACAGTATCAGTTGAAGCCCTTTTTGTTAGACGCAGTGGATAGTGTCTTGTTAGGGTACTAGATAAACTGGTGCATGGTGGTATTCTCCTACTCAAAGGTCATAGTGCACCACATTTTAACCATAGCCATTAACACAGAATAATGTGTATGTGTATATGTGACTGCACACATTCACAAAATATTGACTTCTAGCTATACATATGCCAGAAGAACTTCACTGCTTTCCCTCATACAAGTATCTGTGACATTCTGACAGAAATATGTTAATTCACCCCTCCCCAAGTGAAGCTAGCAATCTGTGTCACCCTGAAACATTTCTACCACTAGGTAAATTGTCTCGGATTACAGCTCATTTCATCTCTGTTAGTATGCTGTTCTGTCTGAAGGGTCAGAACTTATAGGCTAGGCTGCATTGGTGTGCATGACCTTTCCTCCATGCTACTTATCACAGGTGAATGCATCACACATTAGTGTGTGTGTGACCTTCCCTCCATGCCACTTATCATAGGTGAACACATCACATGCATTCCTATTACTGCAAATTGCAGTACCATCATCTTAGGTCATTTACTCTGCAAATGGAAGGCACTGGGGGTAATGGTGACAGCAGGGAGAAAACTGCAGGACTGACAGTATGCATGATAGATTATATGTGAAGTAAGGAATAAACACTGAAATATCACTGGATGACTGGAGCAATATGTGTTCTGATATACAAATCAGGCCCAAATGGAATACATTTGACACAAAAAATAAATGCAACTTTCTAAAATTAAGACCTTTTGAGATTCTTGCTACACTTATAAAATCAGTTATATGACTTACAACAGCAGATGATATTACAGCTAAGCTTTGACAAATTCAGCTCTGTGTAGTATAACAAAAGCTAGTCAGTGGTGTTTTTTATCACTTTTAGTACTGTTACATCAGTCTGTATTCTTTTTCAGCAAATAAACGCGTTTGAAGTCTTTTCTGCCTTAGTATAGTCATTCATTTGTGAAAAGCTGTTAGATTTTTTCAAAAACATTTGCTGACCATATGTAGTAGAACTTTTTTCTCTATAGGAATCTAGCTATAAAAATGTTCTGTAGTAACAGAAGAGAAGCCTTGAACCCCAGGAACACACCAGTCACTTTTACTCAACTATTATAAAGAAAAAAAAGAACAAACAATATAAAAAGGGCTATATAAAATAATTCACTGTAAAAACAGAGGATAAGAAACGTTGGGCATAAGGTGTTGTAGTGGGTTAGGATATTTTGATTTCTGTAACTCCTTATTCTGTTAACTATGCATATATTTAGCTAAGCCCAGGCATCATACAGCAAAAAGCACAAGTAACCACCATGGTTAAGGTCTTTTCAGGTTCAGAAGACATTGCAGAAGGGCTGTGTTTTTTTCTGAATTTTTCAACAATTATTCATTGTACTTTGCTGATTGCTTAATGTTTGTCCTGTTTGTGACAGACAGAAATAGAGAACATAAAGTTCTAAAAGAAAGCTGTCACTTCAGTCTTTCCTCAGTCAGTTTAGCACATAGTTGCACACTAGTTATAGATATTTAATGCTGTTACATTCCCAGTTTTTAAGTCAGTCACATGTTGTCTCTCTCCTGACTCTGCACTGTCAGTTGTGCAGTAGGCAGCACACACACCTTTGGTACAGAAGGCTGTGGGTTTTATTCTCACACTAGGTAGATGAGCTGCTGACAGTGCAGTGCAGTACAAGAACGGTGCTGCTTTCCTGAGTTTTCTGTCCTTTGGCTGAGACAAACTCAGCAGTGCAACACCAGAGTTTGTCATCTTTCAGATGAGGCATTAACCAAGGTTCCATCTGCTTGAGTTGGTGGTAGCTCAGGTGGATGTAAAATATTCCAAGTACCTTTCAAAAAGAGGAGGGGAAGTTCCTTAATGCCTTAGCCAAAAATCCCCTAGTAGTATAAATACTACCTCAGGTCTCACCTAAAAAGAGACTGCTAACCTAGTGGGACTAACCTGGTCAACAGAGGATAAATAAATAAATACAATTTTTGTTTTATCCCAAATTCAAAGTTCACAGGAACTGACTTGTTTGTGTTTGTCCAATGGCTCCCTTTCCTGCACCATCTCATTTCTCCTTCCAGCAGAGACACAAGCATCCCCAGTCTGAGCTTCTGTTAATTTGTTAAATTCTGTTATACTTCTGTTGACAATATGTAGTAGAGCTTTATTTAATACAACTGGACTCTCTGTAGTTAAGCAGCTGAAGTAAAGCCTTGAACTATACAGAATACACAAGCCAGTGTTACTCCATAACTAAAAAAAAAAAAAAAAAAAAAAAAAAAAACAACAAGCAAGCTATATAAAAAAAGACCACACAGATCTATGCACCAAAGTGTGCAGAGGGCCTTATCAATCCGAGTGGACCAGGTGCTAATCTGTTGATGTTATTGCTATATCCCTCTTAAACCCTTGCTAGTATCTTAATTTCTCAATTGTTGCCTGGTTGTGGAACAATATATATGTTCTTACTCATGTTTACCTCCTTGACTCAGCATAGTTTGCACCAGGTTACATCCTGAGCCTTGTTAAGCACTTCCTCCAGTGATCACACACTCACTAGGAGATGTTCACTAATGTGATAGACCTAGTCTCCACTCCCTAACCCCAAGTGATGGGAAAACTGACCCTGACAGCTTAAGTCCATCATTCCCCACTGGCACAAAGACGGACGGAAGGCTTATACTTTAAGTTCTCTATAAGAATCTTTTAAGTTTCATATGTTTCTGAGCTACTACCTCAGACAACCAATGTATTTGGTATTGTATTTGCTCTTCTAACTTTTTCAGTGATTATGCTGTCAGATGTCAGGCTTTATTTATTAACTTAATTATAGTAGTAAAGATCTCTATCAAAGAGCTGGTCTTAGAAAGTGGATATCCATGTTACGCATCTCAGTTTTACAAAAAGAAAATAATTTGTTACTAGTGTTATATGAAACATGTACAGTGTGGTTATTTTCAGAGAAACTAGATACATCAGTGTCTTGCATCAAGTTAACACCTGCAGTTACTATCCATTTATGTGCTTTAAATAATGTTATTAATACCAGATGCACTACTCTAATGCCTTTTTCCCCTAAAACAACTTTGGAATAGAGTTTATTGGCAAAATGGCAAGAAATCATTAATAACACACACACACACACACACACACACACACACACACACACACACACACACACGCACACACGCACACACATGCACACACACACACACACACACACACACACACACACACACACACACACACACACACACACACACACACACACACACACACACACACTTTTACTATGTAACATGCTACAAAATACCTCACTAAAAGAATCACAGGCCTAAAGCAGATGCCCTATGCTGACCGCCTTAAAAAACTCCAGCTATACTCTGTCGCATATCGTCTACTCAGAGGCGATCTCTGCTTAACATACAAGGCCATGTCAAACCCAGAGCTGTTGGACATGCTACACTTAAAGAAATCCCAATCCCTCAGAGCTACACGCTCCAGGGATCTAAACCTTGTCATCACAATAAACAAAACATGCTGGAGGGATAGGTTCCTGACTCAGAGACTCCCCGGACTCTGGAATAGATTGCCCATACATGTCAAGCAGAGTGACTCTTTGGACCTCTTCAAGAGGAACCTTGACGATTGGATGAGGGAAAGGAAATTCACCCCAGGGATCACGTCAGTCGCCCTGCTAGACAGGGGTCCAGGAAAGTAAATAATGTGGGAAGAAATAGCCAGGGAATTGTTATGGCTAGGCTTGTATAGGCCCTAGGGCTGATAGCCTAGTACCAACCTATGAACCTATGAACCTATGAAAAGAGCACAGAGACACAGATAATTTTGACAGAGAAAAGTCTGATAAAAATCAGTAGAATGACCATCTATGTAATTTGCACATATCCTTGTTTCCATGACTGCAGATTGTACATGCCTAATACATTTTTAGCTGCTTTATTTTCATGATGTCATAGTCTTGCGCAAACCTCATGCTTAGTGCACTTTTAATATCCCATGACAACTGGTCTGGATCTATTAAACTTTACTGTGAAACTCAGTTGTCACCTTATATAGCAGTACCAGCTTGGAATCGGAGGTTACATCCATTTAATTTCATTGCAGTGAACCCACCCTTCCTGTATTTTACTCTAGCAGTCTTCCATTTACTCTTTGGTTAGTAGTATATCAGTCTAATTACCCCTCAGTTATGCTTGTTATCCTTTTCATTTCTGTTCTATCAGTCTTATCTTGATTTATTCTCTATATTATCTCTTCTTTTTCTAGTTATACTTTTACTGACTTTTCCTTTTGTGTTCCTAACTTCCTATTGTCTCCTCCAACTTAATCATTTTGTTTCTATGTAGTGGTTTCTTCTCTGATCTCTCAAATCATTCATTACTCCTACCACATCTTTCATTTTGAGAACCAACTCTGTCTTCCATTTCTCCATTTTTGAATGATTGCTTTCTTTGTGATTTTATTTGTTCTAGAGCAGAGTTTTTCAACCTTTTTGCTCTTGGGGACCAGTGAAAATAGGAGAATTATTTCAAGGGACTGCTAAGGCACAAATAAAAGCCATTATTTATAAGGAACATATTAAAACAATTGCTGTTTGAGCAATGCATGCCAAAGGATATAAAATCACCTATGCATACATGGGGACACACACACACACACACACACACACACACACACACACACACACACACACACACACACACACACACACACACACACACACACACACACACACACTCCCCTACCCATAGCTCTCAACCAAAAAGGGACAAATACCAACAGAATCAGAGACAAATCCAGAAATAATCAGGGATACTTTTCTATATATTAGTATTATTAACTTTAGACCTTGAAAAAATAACAGAACATGAGTGAAAATGCATTTTTCTAAAGTAAAACAAGTCTGTAACTCTATTGTCATTATTTATTGTGTAATTTATCACCTTTTCTCCAAAGTCACCACTTTTAGGTGGGATTAAAAGGGACAGAGCTAAAATTTCATTCAAAATCAGGGATGTCTTTGAAAATCAGGGACAGTTGTGAGGTCTGCACCTACCTACCTCCCTACTTCTTATACACACATGCAGCTATCTACCTCCCTCTTACACACACGCCTGCTTCCCTCTTAAACACACACACACACACACACACACACACACACACACACACACACACACACACGCACATGAACACACACACACACACACACACACACACACACACACACACACACACACACACACACACACACACACACACACACACACACACCTACCTCCTTCTTACATATGCCTCAACCTCTTAGCACAAAAAATAAATCCCATAAATAGGGACAAACTTTAAATATTGCTCTCACAGAATTATAAAGTTGCTAGAATAAAAGGTATTGTGTTATCATGAATTTTCTGAAGGATATGAAATCTGAAACTCAAATGTCTGGCTGTGGTACACGTATTTGTCAATCCAAAACTGAAGTTTGTGCCACTTCATTTTAAAACCTTTTCAAGAAAACTTCTACTTAATATTTAATTCAGCAAAAGCAACATATTCTTTGTCACAGTAATTAAGACTTATAGCCACCCTGTTAAGACATAACTAAATAAAGCTATTTGAATATTTAAAGAGATAAGCTAATCTTGGAACTGCTGTTTTAAATAAATTGAGTACATTTTGTTAGACTAAGTCAGGTTACTACTACATAAAGCAGTAAAATTTGTTGTTGAACACATCAAGGAATTATTAAGCACCAGCAAGTCTACTTAGGAAGCTAGATCTACCCCCAAAACACACACAATCTTGAGCTGCATTAAATGATTGTTGCACGTCTGTGGCAAGACACTGCAAGTATGGCCATATTTGCCTAAGATGTAAATAAGCTGTACTTTAGAAGAACTGTATAGTGTGCACAGTTGACCCTGTGCACCCCACTATATATACATAAGCAGATCGTAAAAAAAGTAATCAGTAAAGTCTCCATTCCACATTTTTATTATATCCCCAACATCTCACATCTATCTGCGATAATGTATTACTGAGTCTACTTATATTTGGTAGAAAAAGAGAGAAAAGTTTACTTTTGGAAACGATTAAGAAAATGGGGAAAGAGAATGAACTGGACTGTGCCACTGAAGCTATAAAATATAAAGCAAAAAAAGGCTGTAATAAAGAGGATTACTAAGGATCCTGGAATAATATGACAATAAGGTAAAGTAGGGGAGTAGAAATGCCTGAAATGAAACATCTGTTAACAGGAGCCAAGACAGAGGATGCAAACAGGATTGCATTAATTAGCAGGCTATACAAAGTGTTTATGGCTGTTAAAGGGGAAAAAAAACAGAAAAAAGCAGATACAAAGGTAGGAGAAAGACTAGGGAGGGAAGAGGGTAGATGAAGGGTGGGATGAAATATGTATGACCCCAAGAAAAGCTACCAAATCAAAGAAATTGAGAATAAAAGTGGCTTAAAATGTTTACACAAATACTTTCACCTGCTTGTTATAGTTTAGCAAAAAGTCAGTTTACTAAAGTAACCTCATGAAACATAACTTGCAGAGAAAATGGACATGTAGTATGCATCAATGGGGTTATGATATGCTATGATCATCCTAAGCCTTGTTAACCTTATTTCAAAACAAACTGCATCTTTCTTATCAGTCATATATTCATAGCAGGGTTCTGTAACGCACCTTCACACTTCTACAACTACAGTTTGGTTATTAACAAATAAAATAACATTTTTGGTGAAATTCTTGAACAAGTACAAGGTTTTGTTGAGGCAGCTGACAGTGTGAATATCACAATGCCTTAATCTTCGTCACCATCAGTGCAGAAAGTTAATAGATATAACTTTTATAGTATCATTATTTTCTTCTGTTTCTCTTATTTTATTGCAATGTTGGTTTATTTAAAGATTTCCTTCTCTGAGTTTCAAAAATGTTTCAAAAAGTGTTTCTTTTTGGAAGTTCTGTGGAAGCTTTATTACTTGTCAGTTATGGGAAGACCTGAACACTTTTTTAATTTGACAAAGAATATCATTTATTTTTCGTAAAATATGTGACAGAGCAAACAGATGTGTGAGTAAATCTTACCCATACTGTTTGTGTAATATTTTTTACCCCCTCTTGTCTGCTGACCTTCAGCCCTCCATGACCTATCTTAAACCATTTGTTCCTCATGGGGGTGAGGGACATTCCCAGCCTATTAATTCCCCTGTGAGATAAGAGCCAATTACAAGGCCATCATCTTGGCAGATATCAGGGTCCCTCCACCCTCCAGCTCCTAATATCTTCTCAGCAGCTGCCATGGAATGCTAATTCTACCACTATCTGTGGGAGGAACATGTGAACTTCCATATGCGAATGGATCATGACCTTCCTGGCTATGTAGCAGCAGCTTGTCCCTCTGACCCAGACAGCCTGGGCTGCATTACCAAGAGGTCTCACTGGTTGTTGCCTAAGCAGCAAGCTAAGTCCCCCCACACACACAGGATGGGTGAATCATATGACACTCACTTCCCTCTTAGAACCTTGGTCTTCTGAGTTACTGTTAGGGCTTTATCCTGGATTACAGTTGGTGCTTTATCCTAGGTTACAGTTAGGACTTTATCCCTCTGTACCTTGGCAAACAGATTTCTACTGTAATTATATGCCCAATGGGTCCAGTTAATTTAAATTCAAAGTCCTCCTCAGTCTTATTTCATTTACTCCAACTTGTGATCACTACAAGATCATATTGTGAAGGCATACCCCTTAAGTTACTTAAATTTAAGTTACTCACCCATTTATTTCTCACTCACAGTCTCACCCATTCGTTATGTCACTCACTGTCTCACCCATTTATATCACACTTACAATCGCACCCATTCATAATCTCATGCACTCGTTGTACACTCCAGTACCAACAGGTTTAACACTTTTTCTAGCTTACTTTTAAAATTATCAGTTAATGTAGTACCAAGTAATGCCCTACAATGTAGATAGAAACAGATAAAATAGAAAATATACAATTTGCTTAAACAGAAAAAATATATATATAAAACATCACTTACTGGCAGTTTATCAGAGAAGATTAAAACTATGAGCTGATAATGTGCTTCTTCCTGTAGTGCAGGGTTTCATACCCTTGACCTCAGTTTGTCAACTCTGAGCAAGTCAGTTAGCCATTCAGTGTCCTCAGGTCATTCCTGAAAAGAAACCTGTGCCTAGAGGGTTTAAATTGCTCTTTAATAAAGGCAAAATTAGGTTTTGACTAACAGTACACATTTCTCTGATGTGTGGTTTAAAGAAGATCCTTAGTTTAGAAAAGGTGTTGAGCTGCTATATGAACTTTTAGAAAAGGTGTTGAGCTGCTATATGAACTAACTTTTGATAAATGACAATTGACTCAGGCAGTTTGAAGACTGCTCCATACTCAACATGTCTTGTTCTTATTTACAAGACCTTAAATATATATGAATGATACAAGCATATCAGGAATACTGAGGTTAAACTCTCAGTGGCAGCCCAAGTCTGTGACACCACACACATACCTACCCCTTCATATACAGTGGTCCTGAAGAATACATCTGCAAACGTCTCAACTATATCTCAAGAAGTTAGCATTTAACAAAATCAGAACCTTAGACACATATCACATTTAACAGACCTTCCAGTAACAATAACAAATCATACATATGCAGTTATGAAGTGGAAGGAGTTTATAATAACCAAGCCAGCCTCAAAAGTCTGTATGATAAACAGTGCAATATGGCAACTATTAAATTGTATGTAAATAGATATATACCTTATAGGACTTTGGAAGTAGTTTATGACAGTGTCATGCTTCCCTGAAACTAAAGTTAAGAATGCATCAACCAGGTTAGAAAGGATTAAGGTTAATAACAGCATGGATATTGTTCATTCCAGTGTAAAGAACCTGAGGAGGTCCTTACCCCTGAGTTAGGTACAAGATATGGCAGGATTACTAAATACCCAGTCAAGCACGGAAAACACAACTGTTTAGCAAAATCCTGTTATTGCCTTATATTGCAGTTGCCTATCAAAACTGTATTTTTGTTTTCAGTTAGTTGCTAAGAAGCTGATGATATATACTGGGGACTCATATCTATTAGCCATCAGTGAAATGTGCAGTCATCTGGAGAAT
>NC_056739.1:566354716-566449716 GCF_019279795.1 Protopterus annectens | reverse complement strand
TGTGTGTGTGTGTCTGTGTGTGTGCGTGTATGTATATACTTATATAAATACATCTCTCTCTCTATATATATATATATATATATATATATATATATATATATATATATATATATATATATATTTATATAAATAGATGCAGACATACATACATATATTCTGCTGCATCCACCAAGCTGTTTCATTATTACTCTTCTACAGTTGTTATATTTTGAACTAGGATTTCCTAATTTTATTTTGGATATTATATCCTATTAATATTTAATATTTAGCTGGATCGTTTCTGGATTAGGGCTGTATTTTGTTTATTTTTCATTGCTGTCATGCTGTTTGTGCATTTTCTGGACAGATTCATTTCTAAGGCTTTTTGTTGTACCATGTACTTTGTATTGCACATCCAATTTACTACTGTATTATATTTAAATCAGAAACAGAATTATGAAGTAATTTGGACATTCTAGGCTTTAAACAACATTATGAAGAGGCTTGGTTTATAGAATATCAATATGCTTGAATGATGACTTCTACCCATCTCTGACACCTGGTGTTATTGCATTACTTTGGACTTTTGACATGGTCCTGGAGTCTGCTGATCACCTGGATTCCTTGCATTATTGCCAACATAACAGTGGCCTTTCACTTGGTGTTCACTTGTTGATTTTTGAGTTCCAGCTGTCTTGAGGCTACAGTGGCAATATTCCAGGAATTACTGAAGTTCTGTTTTGAGTTACTGGATTAGAAGTGTGAACAGTTTATTGGGAGGTTATGCCAGGACCTCATTTCTGTATATTATGGATCTGTGTCAGTTTATCGAAAAACCTCATTGACAAAACCCATATGGTTGACAATGCAGTCAATCAAAAAACTGACATAAAGCTATACAGCATCTGCCAACAACACAATGTTTTTGCAGGGCGCAAGCTCCCCCTCCCCCCGCACCCCTACACCCCCTGGTAATTATTTATAGCAACTCAGAGGTTACACTACAGTGGGTAAAAGGGCAAATCCCTCAATCCCCACAGTACTGCAGTCTCAGTCAGAATGGTTTGACACCCCAAATTGTCGACCGTATGATCTCCACCATATGGGTTTTGACAATTTGTTCCTTCAGCAAACTGACATAGACCCCATATTATTTCCCCTGGGCTAGTTAGATGGTGTTTTAATATCCTGATCTTGTGTAGTAGCTGTAGAACCCAGATTGTGTTATAAGGAAATGCGTTTTTCTCATTCTGTCTGGCTGCAGGAAACAGTCTGGACTCTTAATGTTAGCAAAATTATAGTTAACTTTTCTAATACACATTTATTATGATGCATCATGGCTGTACCTGATTGTAATTACACATTTTGCGTTTATGATGTAGCTCTCAGTCAGTAAGTGTTCTGTCATGGATAAATTTTGTGCTGAAAGTACAATGAATCCTAAACTGAAACCATATCTGGCCTGTCATCATCTGAAACTGTATAAAGGTTTTTAGCAGTTATTTATTTATTTATCTATTTATGTTTTGGGGAACTGTAGCCAAAACAAAATTTATTGTCCCTGTTCTTTTTTTGGTCAGGTCAGTTTCATGACTTCTGCCAGGCCTTAGTATCTGGTAGTAATATGATATAACTTACATGTCTCATCTGTCCCACTGATGTGCTTTTGATTATTTGTACTTCTGGCAATTTGTGTATTGATCACCTAATCTTCATTCAATGTAGGAGGCTGAAGGTGGTAAAGAATTGTATGATGGGAGCCATAAGAAGCCCCTTTTTTGTGCATTCTGACTGATGTAACTGCATGGAAATTAGTGCTGATCAGCTCCAGCCAGGGGTAAAATACTATCTCTGATAAATGAGAATGAACTCTTTCCTGAATATATTATCTAGGGATGTGTGGTGTAATTCTAAGTTGATTAGATATATCCGTCTTGTTCCATATAGTCAGTGTGGCATTTGTCATGGAGGACTGGTTGGAGATTTCTCAGGCCTTGCATTGGCTTCTTTGGTTCACTTAGGCTGCTGCATGATTCACAGTCTTAGGCTGTTTTTTTCTGGTGGAGGAATAACTATTTGCTATTCATCAGGCTTGGAGAAGATGATGATTAAGGCTGGAGGATTTAATTCTTTTTTGTATGTCTTGGGGACAGGAGTAAATTACAAATTCCTCTTAGTGCACCATTCATTAGGCTACCTTGGAGCATTTCTGTAAGTGTTTTCAGATTTCTTGTTTAGAAATATTCTGTTGGTAAAAATGCCTGGGTTGACGATAAGACTTGTGAACTCACTATAGAACTACTAGGTTTAATGGAGATCTTCTGCTTTGTTTAGGAAGTCTTTACTGCATCCCATTAGTTTGGATACTCATTAGAATTAATTTTCCGATGCTTTCTCAAACCATTGACTTGGTGGTAGAATTTGCCTATTGGGCCTACCATTAATTAATTTATGTCAGGCTTGGCATTTCCCTGTCTCACTTTCCTGATGTGAACTGTTCAAATGTTACGATCTTAAAGTTGTAAATTTAACATTGTCTTTCTGATTCTAGATGAGTTCCTTGAGTAGGTCAGCATGGATGATTGTGGTACAATGATGGGAACTTATTAATATAATGCTATTACAGATACAATAGTTCTGACCACCTCAGTGAATGTATTCCCAAGGGCTGTGATTTGACACAAACTAGGCATTAATCCAGCCACACTCTTCCTGACATTTGACTGGCTGAGTGTCCCATCCTGTCTGAAATTCTAAAGAGTTTTCATCTCTGATAATTGCAAGATTGCTGCATAATTGTTTTACAGACAAGATTGCCAAGATAAGGCAGTCTTTTCTCCAAGATTCATTCATTGAGCAGGGCTGGTTGTCAGAAATATTACACCTATTCTGATTTACCTGTGTTGGCTGCTAGATGTATTTAACATTCTTACCTCCATCTGTCATGTCTTACGCAACCTGTATCTTATATGAAAGAGTTGCTGAAGCCTTATGTCCCTACACAGCAGCTCGGGTCATTAAGTGAGGGGCTGCTTGGCTGTTCAGAGTATCAAGTTTAAGTCTTTTGGCAAGATTTCATTTTTGTATCTTCTGAAATAATCTACTTTCCCTTTTTAGGAGTTTCCTTAGAAACCATCTTTTTAGGAGAGTATATTGTAAACATAGCAGAGGCATTCACACCTAACTACAACTTAAGACTTTTGATTGGAGTTCTAATCTAACTTTTACATTTTTGCTCTTGTGCTAAATAGAGTATTTTACTGATGGAATTTAGTATTTATTATAAATTATTGTCTCTTAATTGTTAAATTCTTAGGTTTATGTACTTCAGTACTCCTAATTAACTAATCAAAAACCTTTATCCCTGGAGATCACTGAACTGGAATTGTATTTTTCAGTGTGTAATTCCACTCACACACGCAGACATAAAACACACACACACACACACACATACACACATAGACCCCCCCACACACACACACACACACACACACACACACACTCTAAATACAGCAAGCTGGCAGAAAACTAGACAACTCAAATAAGATGACTGTAACTTTGTACATTTTCCTCATTTACTAAAATAATGTAGACTGTGGCCATACATCTGTAAGATCAAATGAATAAAAACACAGAGTATTGCATTAAATGGCAGCCACAGTCATCAACCAAATATTACATGACAATAGAGGTGATGACGAGCTATCTGAAGAACGCTGCAGATCTGTAGTGTTTTGAATCCTTTGTAGATAATCCATGATGCAAGTTGTGATGCCCACCATGGCTACCAATACATGATGGCCACCAATATGTGATATCCCCATACTAGGCCAGTAATCAAGGAGCCTGAATCATCACCACTGACACTGGAGAGGAACATGCACTTGGAAACAAATGGATACACTCAGTGTTTCCAGATGCAGATCTCTCTCTGTATCAAGTAAAGTTTCCCTTAAGAGCACACAGGGAACACACTCAGCATTTTGTAGTTTGAGACAGGACTTTAACAGACTGCTACAATAGATTTTAGCGCCTTTATGGCAGTGCCTAAGCACTAGAAACATTTACAGCACTTCCCCCCTTTTTTACAAAAGCTAACAGATAATGGCTGCTCCCAGACCTCCTGTCTCCGGTCCCATTCAGCACTGTGGGGTGACTTTTACTGGCTTAACAGCTTATTTACATTTCCCTTATTTTTCTTAAAATAAGGCAGCTGGTTAACCTTTGCTGTGCCAATGTCCTCTATTAAAACATATACATTTAATTCAGTTATCATCATACATATACCTTTCTCTTCATTTCATCAGGGTGCAGTGCTGATACCTTTTAACACAATTAACACAAGCAAAGCTCACAAATACATTTTCAGCACAAGCATCTGTACAGATCAATTTGATGCACTAATGACATATAATTATTTACAAAATTTCAGCTAGCTATGCTGGCACAAGTCATACATCCACTGCCCTACTTTGCCTGGCATGGCTGGCAGTACCTCCTATCATCACACAAGTCATAGTAAATATAATGACTAAGTGAAGTGTGTGTGTGTGTATTCTTTAATCAAAACATAACAGGATTATTATGTCTCTCTTTCTTAATCATTAAAAAATGGTGGTCCAAGTAATTGCTTTGCAATGGTCCAGAATCACAAGGTTGCAGATACTTTTCCCTAATTCATGTACTTTATTCCCAGTCTTGGCTGCAAATGTCACATTTCCTGTCATTCCATACCTTTTGTGTCCATTCACTGTGAACAAACTGCAATGACAGAGTTTTCTGGAATGGGATACTTACCATGACACACACTCAAAGGAAATTCACCATTTCACAGAGACCCAAAATAGTGCAGAAAGTCTTCAGAATAGCATGCAGCAGGGTAGCAGATGGGGAAATGCACACTTTCATCATGTAATGCACTCATGTGACAGGAAAATATTTGTACTGCTTGTTGCCTTTTAGATAATCAAGTCAGTAATGAAAGTTACTGAGTTATTAATGAACAGATTGTTTCATTCTTCAGGTGATTTGCTTCATTTTTTCGATTGTTGCCTTCATTGTATTACAGGTTAATGAATGAAACAGGAACCCCAGTTCTAAAGGAAATATTTCAGGTCAAACAGCAACTGAGCTTCTTATACCATCATATTCATTTATACTTGTACTCACTTTGTGATTACAAGCATAACAATACTGCTATGTACTATAATTGTTGTATTGCTATATTTACTATCACTACACACTTTGATATGCTGACCACTTCAGTAATGTGTATCCAGTTATTTAAATTTCTCTGAAGCTTGAATTCATTTAAGTCTTACTTATCTTTGTGCTTGTGCTGCTTTTACTAGTGTAATTTATTACGTGTTTATAAAGTAATGTATTCTACATGTCTAGTTTCTGTTATTCATTTACTTTGTTAATTCCTGCATGTGTCTAAAATGGGTCCTGTTGGATCAGCCCATTATGGTGATAAACAAACAATAAATAAGTGAAAAAAAAATAAGAACTTATTTGCGAACGCACACAGATAAAGACTACCTTCAGTGAAGCTACTTTGTCCATTGCTATAACCCATCCTGTGTAGATGTGCCATTTGTATTCCTCCACAGCAATGCCAGGCATTGTTAAACTAGTTTGCAGATCCACAGCCTGCCATAACCAAACATCAGATAATATATTTTAGCCAACCACCATGTCTGTAAAGTAGTTTTTGTCTTTTTGCTTTAGTTACTTCCTGTGCCAGCCTCCCCACTTTTTAATTCTTCATCTCATACACCCATCATCAGTTACTTAATCCTTGAGTTGGCCAAGTTTTGATACAGAAGGATCTTTAATATTTTATCTTGTTGTTTACTCTATTTCATTTTGTAAATTTCTTACTTTGTTTAATTTTGCTTAGTTAATTTATTTATATTCTTCCAAATTCTCAGGCACCCTGGTTGTGCTTTCATCTGAAAGAAGTGTCTTAAAGAGGGCACTGAACGTGGTATTTATTTTTTTCCAATATCCCAGAATAACAGTTCTTCACCCAGTGGTGTGGGCATTACACCTCTAAACCTGTAGAATTGTTATTTAATACCCCATATATACAGAGTTCATAGGTATTTTGATAAAATGGAACCTACAAATGTGATGGAGAATAGTAATATACTACTTATCTTTAATACCAGGAGAGTATAAATTTCACAAAGATCCTTACTTTACATATTTTTCTTCCTTATGATTTTAATAATTTAGTCTTCTGGGGTTTGCAGGTATAAGTATGAGAATACACAGTTAGTAGCCTCAAACATGCAGCTCTACAGCCCAGCTATGAACCTTCTAAAGAAAATGAATTTTGACTTGGTCATCAATTTATTTCTTTTAAGATAAATGAAGTAGAATTAAGAGCTTCTATGAAGAACAAACTGGTAGCTGCCACCAGGTTAGTTATCTCTACTACCACAAGAAGGCATAAACAGAAATTAAATACATTAATTACATTTTGGAGAGAAAGCCTATTATGTGCAAAAAATATCAATTGTACATTCCTTAATACAAAGACATGCTTCACCGGCCGTGCTCATCTGCCATCAAAGATTACCACCAGTGTAGCTTGTCTTCATATTTTTGATATTTTGCACTTAATAGGCTTCTTCTTCCAAATGTCAGTTTATCCTAAAAGAAAAAGTAGATCACCAGATCAAAATGCATCCTTCTATAACAAATGATCTGATGTTGTCACTTTTCATTTATCCTCACATATGGGTTCAGATCCAATCCCTCAGATCAGACTCAGCCATTGCAATAGCTTGTTGCAACCAAAAAGCTCTCAAGCAACCTACCCTACCCATAATGCCTCTCTCACAATCCCCTCAAATCTCATTTGCCACTTTGCGAAGATGTGGTCCTTCCAATAGTTCTCAGGCAGTTAAGTAAAAAACTTTTCAGCCTTTGTCAAATTTTCTCTCAAACTAAATATTTCTATAACTAAACATCTTATCTTTCCTTTTAATCTTGCAATTCTCCCTTCTGATTCGTACCGAGGTACTTCTAAACTACTATCGGTAGTACTTACTTTTCCCTACCTTTTTTGTTGTGATTCCTCTCTCCTGTACTGTGGCTTGACTACTATTGTTAGTACTTATTTCCCTTTTCCAGTTTATCTATATTTAACTCTAAAAAACTTTTTCTTTCTTTCTTTGTAGTTGCTGTTAGAATTTTGGCGGAAAAATTGGATAAGTTGGCTGGCTTTAAGAAATGCTCCAAGTGCGGTCACAAAATACTGTAGAGTGATTCGCACAGTTTGTGTATATTATCTGGGCCCACTTCATTTACAGCAGGAATGTAACATTTGCAAGGTATTCAATCACTGGGCCCTTGTTGAATGCCGAAAAAAATTAATCCCTAAGGGTATGTTGCCTTCATCTTTTGGGGAGACGATTTCTGGCTCTGATAAAAAACTCAAAAAGAAACAGTCTTCTAAGTCTGAACAGTCTAGCCCAGCTTCCTCCCTGTCCTCCAAAGGTTTGGACAAGGGAAGGAAAAGGCCTTCTTCTGCACCAAAGTTGCCATTGGAGCCTTCACCAAAAGTGGCTAAATTGTCGGATCCTAAGACCTTCTCAGATCTGACAACTTCTAGGACTCCTCAGTTGGATATGACCACTTCAGATCTGAGCCTCTCTGCTCTGAAGGATAGGTTAGATTGGTTGTTGTTGAATCCTATGGGAAGCCCTTTCAAACATATCCAATCTTTACCTAGGACTTGGTACTCTCCTTCTGTTGACCCAGTATTATCCAGAGTACATTATCCTTTCCTGGAGGGACCGAAATCACCTTTGGCATTGTCAACACATGCAACCAGAAGCCTTACCTAAGATGAAGTGGAGACGATAGTCAAGAAGATCCTCTGGATGCAAGGCTTTGCAAGGCCCCCTTTAGCAACTACTACTAAGGGGCAGGAGTTTCAAATCTCTTTTTCCCTTTATCAGATTTCTCTTTCAACTTCCCTGGACGTTTTGAGGCCTTCAGATCTGATCTATCCAGTATTGTCTGCATTGGAGCCGAAGACCTTTCCTTCCTTGGCTCAGACCTCTGCTGTGAGTTTCTTGAGTTTGTCAGAGCTGGGGGGGCTGTTGGAGTCATGGTGGCCCAGTCAGATCCATGATGGTGGAGTCAACAACAAAGTTTTCAGAACCATCCCTATCTCTTGGAGCCTTGGCTGGGATCAGTCCGACCATGGCTTCAGCCACAGGAGTGCTGTCCTCTGAATTTAAAAGTGTTTGAATCCATAGGCATGATTTTTTGGATCAGGGGTCCTTCACTTCTTGAGGTCAGTCAGCTTTTGAGGCTTTGGAGGGGATTGTGTATGCCTCAGCAGCACAGAGAGTATCTCACCCTTTAGATCTGCAGCCTTCTGCCTTGCAGATCCCGCACTCAGTGTCTCGACCAGACCTCCCACAGGTACAGCAGGCCCAGGCTCCCCAGGATGGATTCCCCCTCCTCTTTCAATGCCTCCCCTGAAATCCCCATGGAGGAGGTTCCTTGAACGAGGAATTGTAAGAGGAAGCACTTAGACTCCATGGAGGAGTCCATCACCGAAGATACTGACCTTGAGGAAGGTGAGGGATCCATACCTCTTAACCTGGAAACATCACAAATCTCAACAAAGGCCCATGAAATATAGGTACAGCTGACCAAAAATCTGTATGTTGATTAACATGAAATTTGCATACATAATTATGTAACCCCGCTAGCTCCTGTGGAATTGTGGGATACTGTCATTCAAATGCAAATTAAAGAGTGTGTTTGTGTGTGTGTGTGTGTGTGTGTGTGTGTGTGTGTGTGTGTGTGTGTGTGTGTGTGTGTGTGTGTGTGCGTGTGTGCCAAGTGTGTGTGTGTGTGTGTGTGTGTGTGTGTGTGTGTGTGTGTGTGTGTGTGTGTGAGTGTATGTGTGTGTGTGTGCATGTGTTTGTATTTATGTGTGTGTGTTATTATGACTGCTATACTAGATTTCATATCTTATGTTGTATGTGAGGATTGCCCATACTTTTTGAGTGGGTAAAACAGTTAGGAATTTGAAGGAAGGAATGCATAGGCCAGCACTATCAGAAATAAGAGGATACAAACACATTGTACAAGTATAAAAATCAGAATGTTAAACATATTTTTAAAGTTGGGCTCCCTAAAAATTATGCTATGTAATAATAGACAAAGGGCATTAACACACTGGGAGAAAAGAAGAGTTATTATGCTGGCTGACCTAATGCAATTACAGCACCAAAGTTAAATGATAGTTCTGTAAAAAGTGTTTTAAAATTAGAAACATTTCAATGCCAATTAGAGATATGGTGAAAGCTGAATTGCCTTTTAGCATTGATCTGATTTAGTCATCTCTATGTTAGACTTGCTATTTTTATTTAAATTTGAGTAAGGTGCATTATTCAGACTATGTATTCTGGTCATTTGATGTACTGATCTGGATCCTTTTAAGCAAATCTGTATGCATTTACACCAGAAAATGCATTATCTTCAGGTCACTTAGTGCAAGCATTCTTGGTTCAAGTGTGCAGTACCTTACAAACAGTTATTGTCAAGCTTAAGACTACTTTAATGAAGTAATTTATAATACAGATGAATGACATCTCAGAGTTGGGAATATTACTACACAACACAGCTTAATCATAAGCATATAAAACAGATAATATACCCATGTCAAAAGCAAGTTAAATAATGATTTCAAAAGAAAAGCTATGTTGCTGATTCCTTTAAAGACAGCATAAACTGCACTGCTAAAAACGAATGCAATATTCTCAAACTGCAAACTTTCTACTTTCCTCTCACTTTTCAGTAACATCAAAAATGTCAACTCATAATACTGTTGAATAATACTCAATTCCTTAAAAAAATACTTGATCAGATGTTAAGATCCCAGCTTAAAAAAAACATGCCTCTTTGGTTAAATATATATAGTTTCCTTGGTCAAAATTTTTTCTTCTACAAAAAAAAAAAATAATAATCATGATGTACATGTAGGCCCTAAACTAACACTATGCTAGTGGCGAGGGGAAAAAACATGACACTTGTTACTCTCAACACATACAGATATTCTGCCTTGCCAAAATAAAATTCAAATATAAAATATATTTAATAAGCACCATAAAATAAGCAATTTGAGACTACCATCATATAATTGTGCCAGAAAAGAAACACCTTTAACTGACGTGAAGTTTCCTCTGTCAAGTTAATAAAAATCAAATGTGTACTACCAACCAGTTGTTAGAACTTTTCTATTGCTTTTGATAACCCCCCCTACCCATATACTAGAAAAGTAAGTGTTTGTTTTTCAACAGAAGCTAAAAATACAAGAAAACAAGCAGCTAGGGAAACAAACTAAAGTGGTTAAATTTTAAGCTCTTTCATTCCTTTATTAAAGGAATGAAAGCTCTTAAAATTGAACTGTTTGATTTCCCTGGCTGCCTTTTTTTTTTTAACCTTCTGTTTTTTAATGTCTCTTGTTGTTTTTGTATGTTTTTCAACAGTTTTAAATTAGTAAAGTAGCCCCTTGCCCATTCTTCTGCGGTAAGTTCAAGAGACATTTCTTGCTTTCGACTGTTGAGCAACTATCAGGGAAATCGGGATTATACAACAATAACATAAGCGGTGCATTAATTCAGAATGTGAAATGTTCCTTTCATGCTTTGTCTGCATTTCTTGAAAAGTGGAGACTGAACAGCATCTGACTCTCGATTCCAGCTGAAAATTTAGAATACATGCAAAAACCTTGTGGGAAGGCTAGTTAAATTAAAGATCTAGAGGCACTGACTCATGATGCTGATATTATCTTGCACACCCTCCCCCTGCAGGTTTATGATATTCCAGAAAAGCAGATGATGCATGATGATGTCAGCAGTAATTAGAAACTGTAAATAAAGAAAGAAATCAAAATTGGGATTTAAAGGGGCCACTCAAGAAGTCATGGCACCCCATTATTTTCCCATCAAGACCGGTAAATTCCAAGGTATTCAATATGGTTGAGAGGTATGGAGGGATCCCCATGGTCACCTCCAGATGATGTTTCCTTCGTGGACATCCTAGATATCTTGAAACACAGAGTTGGCTGGAAGCCTAGAAATCCCTTATCGGTTGAGTCAGTGTATCTGGCGGCTTTTCGATTCTGACTGCTTACCTCCTTGGTGACCCACCTGCCGATTAGCTCATTTAGTTGATCTCTCGGCAGGCGTGGGAGGCTCCACATTCCATTAAACCTACCCCCTGAAGAGCAAATAAAATGATATCACCAGAAGATACAAAAATTTTGGTTGAAAGGTGTTCCAGTAGATGCCATGGTCATGGCGGCAGATACAAAAATTTCTACTATTCATCCCCCTAAATGGATTCCAGGATGATGGATAGATGCAGGAAGCATGTTTTCTCTTCAGCGACCTTTGCCTTGAAGTCTCTGAATTATCTTTCCCATTTTACAAGATTGCAAAGAGATCTGATCAAGGAGCTGTCAGATACTCTCTCAGGAGCTGCGTCTGAAGAGGTACAGAATTCTGTTACCTCCCAGCTAGACACGCTGCATGCTATTGCAAACTCCTCCGTGAGGCTCATTTCATATGCAGCTAAAGGTGTGAGTAGAGCTGCGGGTTCAGATATCTCTATGAGGTTGCAAGCCTGGATGCACTTGTGCGACTTTGCTGAGCCCTTTAAATCTTTGTCAACACTCTGTTTGATGGCACTTCCCTATTTGGCCCAAAAGTCAGAGATATGCTGTCTAGGTGCGAGAAAGGCAGGAAGACCCTTTCTGCTATGGGCATTCATTTTTTCACTCCCCAGAGATTATACAAAAACATCAGAGGAGCAGTGAAAAGATGTGGTTCAGAAAATAACAAGGGTCTTTTCTTCAAGCACATCGTGAAAATTTCCCCAGGGACAGAGGGGGGAACAGTGATGGAAAATGCTGCCTCCCACAGCAGAGGGGCTCAGCATCATCAAGGGTCCAGATATACATTCTTTTGGGAAACCCTTCTAGCGCTGCTGAATGGAGGCATGATTGCTCTTCTCTGCAGGCAATCGAGACTTGTCTATCCCTGTACCTGAGACCCTGGCTGAACATCCACCACTGATACAATTACCCTCTCGACCTGCAACCCAAGGCACAAAACTATAACCAGTAGACCAACTAACTCTCTCCTTGTCTATCATCTTAATATTAGGGGCATTAATAATAAGGTACACGAATTGCATGCCCTCCTGGCTGTCTACTCCCCTGATGTTCTCTGTCTATCTGAGACCTGGTTAAAACCTAACATTACTGACAATGAAGTGCTATCACCCAGATATAATATACACAGGCTGGATCGTGCTTCCAGGAAAGGTGGAGGGGTGGCTGTACTCTATAAATCTGAGTTGAATGTGACCATAAATGTTATTCAACCACCTCAGATCAATAACTCAGAGATTATTGCCACTAGATTGCAACTCAACAAAAGTAAAAGCATCAACATCATCTGTATGTATTTTCCCCCAGGTAATAATGTATCTACACTTGAAGACACGCTTCACTGGCTATCTTGTCACTACCCCCAAGAAACACTAATACTAGGAGACTTTAACATCGACTGCAGCTCTTGTTCCAAAGAATCCTCTTCTACCCACATCAACTTGCATGCATTTACACAAACCATTACCACTCCTAGGTAAACCCAACCAAAAAGATAGTATACTCGACTGGGTACTCGTAAATAGTAACCCCCAACTGTGCACTGCTGGTACCCTCCCCAGTGACCTAAGTGACCATCTTCTCACTTACATAGTTAAGGATAAAGCCATTACCCCACAACAACCTCTACTCAGAAAAGTCAGGAGCAAAAGAAACTTTGACCCTGACAAATTCCAGCTGGAACTTAGCTCTTGTAATTGGTCCATGCTAAAACACCTACCCTTAGAGGAGGCAGTTGCCTAATTTAACAACAAATTTCTTGGAATTCTTGATCTACATGCACCTGCTCAAAACGTACAAAAGCAAGAACTGCACCATGGCTATCTAAAGAGACAAGACTAAAAATTACCAGCAGAAACAAACTATGGGCTCAGTGGCATTCCACAAAAGACCCCCATGATCATGTTAAATATAGGTATGCTAGGAATGAAACAAAAAAATTATTCTACAGGACAAAAAACAATACTACTGCAATTTACAGACAACCAACAAGAACAATCCTCAGAAGTTCTGGGCAGGGCTGAACAATTTACTCCGCTCTGCTAAAACATCTACACCTATCCCTGCTGCCACCATTGATAAATCCCCAGAGGAGGTCTCTGACAGTTTTAACCATTTCTTTACTGAAACAATTCAAGCTCTAGCTAGACAATTACCTTCTAGCTCCCCTGCCCCTGATACTTCTACCTCTAAAAACCAACTCTCATTCTCCTTCCAACCAGTGTCCACATCACTTATCCGTAACATGATCAAAAAATTAAAACCTACCACACTCTCCGCTGACCAGCTCCCCGCTGAGTACCTTAAAAAATCAGCTGATGCCATTGCCTATCCAATATCGATACTAATCAATCGTACCATAGCAGAAGCTAACATTCCCACCATCTGGAAAACATCCTATGTAATCCCACTACATAAAGGAGGTTCCTTTATGGAATTCTCCAGTTATAGACCTATAGCTATACTTTCTCCACTTGCAAAGGTTATGGAAAAATTTATACAAAAACAATTTATGCACCACCTAATCCAAAATCACCTCATGGCAGATACCCAGCATGGTTTTCGTCCACACCATAGCACAACCTCAGCGTTAATGGCTTTTACCAATACCATAAACAATAACCGTAACAATAATCACATATCTTCTGCCCTATTCTTGGATCTTTCCAAGGCATTTGACATGGTTCATCACCAACTTCTGGTTCACACCTTGCAAACTTTCCACCTTGATACTAATGCCCTTCTTTGGTTTACATCCTACCTTAATGGAAGACAACAGGCTGTCCTATGGCAGAACAAGCTCTCTAATCTATTACCAAGCACCCTTGGAGTACCACAAGGCTCCATATTAGGGCCCCTACTGTTTTCCATCTTTATTAATGACTTGTATACAGTCATACCAAACATTAGCTGTATCCATTACGCTGATGACTCCACTTGATTTGCTCAGCTACTTCTTCCACAGACCTGAGGGTTGCTACCCAGTTCACCTTTAATACCATAGAAAATTGGCTCTCTGAACATAGATTGTTACTAAATCCCAAAAAATCTAAAATGATGTTATTCTCTCCAACTCATAGGTCTACTGCCTTCACCTTTGCCATAAATGCAAAAGATGGGAAAATAATTTCCCCTGACCCCTCTACAAAATTACTAGGTGTCATTATTGACAATAACCTAAAGTTTGACCTACATGTAAATCAAACAATCAAGAACATCAATAAAAAACTTGTGTCACTGTATAGAATAAAAGCCTTCCTAACCCCTCCAGCTAAGATGGCTATAGCTCGCACTCACCTACTGTCAACACTTTTATACGCCTCCCCCCTTCTCTCCAATCTAAACAAATCTGTACTAAATAGACTGTCAACCTGTTACAATCATATTGCCAGGTTTGCCACTGGAATGCCTTTTAAAACACACCACTGCATCAATCTAAAACAGCTTGGGTGGATAGAACTTCCCAGTCTCATCCAATATAACCTGCTGATCATGGCTAACAAAATCCTCTATAACCCAGATGACACACAAGCTCTTCAAAATATTGTCACCCCCCCCACAATGCTTCAATCCTCAAACAAACTTCTAATTCAGACAATCAAAATCAACAACACCACTGGAGATGCCCTCTTTGCTAACGCTGCAGGCAGAGCCTGGAACTTACTTCCAGGTGATATTACTTTGCTCTCTTCCCTAGGACAATTTAAAACTAAACTCAAACAACATATGGCATTTAACTGGTTTTGCCACTGCAACAAGCCCGGGTAACTCTCAACATGAATGTGAATAACCCAACTAACTATTTTTTGTTAATTTTCTCCTGACTATAACCAGGTGTATCTCATGTCTGTCTATGTATTCGTTGGTAATACTACTTATGTACTCTTGTTTTACTTGTATTATTGTATCTGATAACTTGGAGCTTATCTCCCCGGACCTCCACTGAAAATGGACATGGCTCCAGTTGGACTATCCCGGTCAACAAATGTAAAATAAATAAAATAAAATAAAAAAATAGATGCAGAAGTTAATGTACCTTTTTCTCATCCACCGCCCCAAAGCAAAAAACTCCTTGATATTCCACTCAGTCAAAGGGAGTAAACAACTATTCAGATACAGAAGCTGCTAGACAAAAGAGTCATCCAAGAAGTCCCACCAGACTAGAGAGGATCTGGTACTTAGTCAAGGTTATTTTTGGTACCAGAAAAGACAGGGGATTGGAGGACAATTTTGAATCTCAGCAGATTGAACAAATCAGTTCAGCGGAGCAAGCTCCAGATGATCATGGTTCAGCCCATTCTTCCATTCTTGGAGAAGGATGACTGGATGTGCTTAATAGACATTCAGGATGCGTACTACCATATAAAGATAGACAGGTGATCCAGAAGTAATTTATGCTTCTGACTGGGAGCCTGTCACTATCAGTTCAGAGTACTGCCATTTGGTCTCATTACAGCCCCCAGAGTGTTTACCAAGTGTATGTCAGTAGTAGCAGCTCACTGGAGACAGCAAGGATTCTGGGTGTTTCCATACTTAGATGATTGGCTCATAACCACCCCGACCAAGTATCTACTTCTAGAAGCAAAAGACATAGCACTTCGAACTTGTTCCTTGTTAGATATTACAGTAAATTGGGAAAAGTCACACCTAGACCCCTCTCAAGAACTGGACGTCATAGGAGCAAACATAAGCATAATCAAGATGGTGGCATGTCTCCCATCATCAAGAGTCTTGACCATAAGAGATCAAGTCAGAAAGTTGCTACACAATTCAAGAATATCTGCTTGAACAGTACTTCAGGCCTTAGGTTTTATGGCAGCAGCAATAATACTAGTTCCACTAGCGAGACTCCACATGAGAGTCTTACAGTGGCTTCTCACAGTACAATGGTCTATCCTTCACCAACCCATGTCAGCCCTGATAATAACTTTGAACACTTGCAAGAAGGATCTTTCATGGTGGATTCAATTAGATCAACAATAACTTTGAACACTTGCAGCAAGAAGGCTCTTTCATGGTGGATTCAATTAGATCAACTTATACAAGGTCACCCCTTCGTTTCCCCTCTCTCCAAGGCCACAGTGACCATGGACACTTCCCAGATAGGGTGGGGGGCATTATCTGGAAAAAACAGTCTAAGGCACATGGTCTGCACAAGAGGCCAAGTCGCACATAAATGTCCTAGAGATGAGAGCAAGACTTCCTCTGGGGACAATTGCGATTCAGTTGGACAACATGTCAGTAGTCTGATACATCAACAAGCAAGGGGGAGCCAGATCATATCCCTTATGTTGAGAGGTACTCAGAGTGTGGCAGTGGGTGATCTCATCCAGCCTCTTTCTGGTAGCAGTGCACATTTCAGGAAAGTCCAACATGTTAACAGGCAAGTTGAGCAGATCCATTATTATGCCTCATGAGTGGTCCCTCAATCAGAAAGTGGCAGAAAGTATATTCCGCAAGTGGGGCCAGCTTTGCTGTGACCTTTTAGTATCCCCTCTGAACAACAAATGCAGCAGCTACTATGCTCTGATCCCCCCAAGAGGGGAGTCCCTGAGGGATTCTCTCACTCATGATTGGCCTGCTGTTCTACTACTGTATATGCCTTTCTACCATCTCCCTTGATCCCCAAATTTCTTCAGAAAGCAAATAGGTTGAAGAGAGAAGTAATCCTCATTGCCCTGTATTGGCCTCATCAAATCTGTTTTCCCTTTCTTTGGCCTCACCTGTGGAAGACACCATGGATTGTGGATCCAGTTCCAGATCTCTTGTCAGACCTGACAGGAATGCCTTATCCAAACATAAAAAGTCTCAAGCTGACAGCTTGGTATCTCCAGTTCTGTTGATAGCCAGACAACCTATTCTCTATTCCCAGTTCATCATATTCTGTTATCCTCCCATAAACATCTACATGAAAGTTGTACAGCAGTAAGTGAAGGAGATTCGTACATTGGTCTCAACAAAATGATGTAGACCCTTTTTCAGCTACTATCCACACTATACTAGAGTTTTTAGCACAGATTTTTAACAAGGTGGCAGCTTATTCTACAATAAAAGTAGAGCTAGCTGCACTTTCTAATTTTCACATTGGTTTGATGGTTCTTCACTTCACATAAGCTATGCAAAGCATTCTTGAGAGGAACTCTTTTACTCAAGCCTCCTTAAAGATCCTTCACCACCTTAAGTTTTAAATTTGGTATTACAGAAAATTATACAGCCTCCCTTTGAACCAGCGGCTACTTGTCAGCTTAAATTTCTCTCTTGGAAAACCATTTTTTTGATGGCCATCACATCTGCAAGAATTTCTGAGAGTCAGGCCTTATCAACCCAACCGCCATACTTGGTCTTCCACAAAGACACAGTCACATTACATACTAATCCTTCATTCTTACCAAATATAGTTTCAGAGAATACTATCGACTAATCAATTATCTACCAGTTTTCTTCCCAGACTTCACCAATAAAGATGAATATTTGCTGCATTTGTTAGATGTTCATAGACAACTACATTTTTACCTTTATAGAACAAAGAACCTAAGAAAAATTGTTTGTCTCCTTCTCTGAAAATAGATTGGGTCTTCCAGTGACCAAGGTGACTCTAGCTAAATGGATTACAGATTGCATATCTTTTATTTACAAGAGACAAGGTTTAGAGTTCCCAAAAACTGTGAAAGCTCATTCCAGTAGAGCCATGGCCACCTCTTCAGTTTTTCAGGCCGGAGTGTCCATGGATAAGAGTTGTGCAGCAGTGACCTGGGCTATCCCTCATACCTTCATTACTCATTACAAGCTGAATTTGATCTCTAGGGGTAGGACCTTCTTTGGTTCATTGGTTCTGAAGAATATCGTTCCATCAGGCCACCCAGAAAAAAGGTAGCTGGGGACTCTGTCCCATATGTGAGGGTAAAATGGAAACTTACAACATCAGATAAATAGTTATGTACTTACCATAATGATCAATCTGTGTTGTCCATCTTCATTTTTCCTCAACAGCCCACCCACCATCCCCCTGGCCCTTTGTTGTTTTTTTGGATGAGTTGACTTAAATTTTGATTATTGACCTAAATTTGATAATTGGCTATTACAAAAAGCCAGAAATGGCCTTTCCCTTAGCTAAGGTGTTTCTCTCTTCTATCATTTTTCTATTGCTATCAGAAAACAAATTTTTTTCCCGTTAAGAACTCCAAAACCTTTTTCATTAATGGCCCTGATGGGGAAGTTAACATGTAAAGAAAATATTAAATATTTGGGTATCAACTTCTCTACGGATAATAAGGACTTTTATAACAATAATGTTAAACGAGTATGGGAACACATAATAGCTGATTGTGACAGATGGAAGAATTTAAAACTACCGGTATTAGCAAAAGTATCAATAGTGAAAATGAATATACTACCATGAATGTTATACATATTTAGGTCTGCCCAATTATCAATTTCAAAAACAGTTTTTAAACAAATGCATAAAGATCTAGCTAAATTTATCTGGAACCCAAAAAGAACTAGAATATCTTATGAGAAATTAATGACCCCTAAAACAAGAGGGGAACTTGAGCTACCAAACTTTGAAGCATATTATTTGATTGTAAACGCTAATCAAATTTTAAGAATTGCTAATTATGATGTAATGAATGCAAAATGGATACCAACTTGGGTGGTCTTGAATCATAAGCATATTTTGGATAGGAAAATAAATCCTAAAGCATTACCCTTTATGGACAAAATTAGTCTGATAAAATATGGGGTCATGGACCACATAATAACCTGTGTCTCATCTTTGCAAACTTTATTTCAGTCCGTAGATTTATTGCAATATATGATGGTTCTTCAACCTTTCCACAGGAATCCTAATTTTAAACTAAATAATCAGCTGATCGATCTCAGCAAATTTCCATTAATAGTTAATCTGACTCTATTTGATGTTTTTAATAAACTTGACTTATCGGCTTTACAAAGTAGACAGGAAATGAATCTACCTAGAAGTTACATTGTTATAATGAGACAAGTTAAAGAACTTGCCTTGAGCTATTTTAGGAACTTTAAACCTGCAGCCGGATTTGTGGATAAGTGCTCTGAATTGTGGCAAGCTCTCCAACAAGACACTAAATTTATAGCAACTGCATACAAATTAATTAAGGATTTGAAATTTCAGGACATTTTGCTTTCAGAGTATTGGGTAAACAAAGTAACAGTAACAGACAATCAGATATTAAAAGCAATTGATATAACTAGGAAATCAGTTTCTTTTCAAAAACTGATGTACACGCAATTGATGATTTGGAACAATGCATATTACACACATCTTAGATTACATAAATTTAACCCTAGGAATTCTCCAATTTGTCCATACTGTGCAGATCAAACAGCGGATCTTCTTCATATGTTCTGGAGTTGTAAATGCATATATAAACTTTGGAACTCTCTTAAAGTACAACTGCAAAAGATGGGTTATCAAAGTTCTACACTGTCATGGGAATTTATGATTCTATACATTCCTCCAAGAGAGCTTTCCAGATCGCAAACTATTATTTGTATGAATATTTTTTTGCTGATGAAACTCTATATAGCCACAAATTGGCTAGAACCACATAAGACATCATGGAATAATTTTAAGCTTGTGGCTATAAAACATATACTAGCACATAAATTACTTCTGAAACAAACTAACAAAAATATTAATAACCCGAAAATATGGGAAAAGGTCTTCAATATTATATTAGCATGATACTGATTTTAGGAATATATTAAATATAGGAAGCATTTCATGTAGATATTGTATAAATGGTTTGTAGTAGTTATAGTGTATTATGTGTGTGATGTTTATTGTATTTTTGTAATGTTTTTGGAAAATATATTTCAATAAAAATTTATTATGGAAAAAAAAAAGAAAACAAATTCTGAGAGGATTAGGAGAGAAGCACTATGGATAGGGGAGGGTGCTCAAGAGCTTTTTGGTTGCCATGAACTATTGCAATGGATGAGTTGGATCAGAGGGATTGGATACAAACCCATATGTGAGGGAAAAATTGAAAATGGACAACACAGTTGGGACATTATGGTGAGTACATAAGTGTTTTTTCTGCTATGATGTAGTAAATAGGCTACATGATCACTGTGAATGAGTATGTAAAACTCTAATGAAAATAAATGCAGGTATATGGTTTTGCTCCTTCTCTGAAAATAGGTGAGGTAAAGGAAGGACTCTGCTTACACAGCACGATCATATATAATGGGCCCCATTTACCTTTATAAACAGGTACTGCACTAATGCATTTAGAAAGCAACTGCTAAATGCTCAGTGTAGAACATACCTTATATCATGGCCAGTCTATTAAAACAGCCACAAACCAAATGTGGTCTAGAAGTCTACTGTAAAAATGACAGGGTTAACACATGTCTGCATTAACAGTTGGTATGATAGGCCATCAAGAAGTATTGCTGTTCTTTAGGGGCACATTGGTGACCACACTGTAGGTATGTGTAGAACTTGTTGAGAGGAACACTTACCTTGAGTAATACTTGCAAATATTAGCTTATTAATAACATCTTTATCACAGCTGCATGTGCAGCTATAAACTTAATTTCTCCTGCTAATGAAATTGGGGAATATTGAAGCTAAATAGAAATGCACTATCGTTTCTCTCTTTCACGCAGTTGTGCACAAAGACAAACAACACGCACACATGCAGATAGACAAACACGTAAATGCTGCACATGTAGATGCTTACATGTGCACAGATGCACACACAAGGTATATAACTGTATTAAACATATATGCCTGCACATATACATGCACATACTTGCATACATGAATGCATAATCAACAATGTGTATGCAGATGGATATATGAAAAACTGAGGAAAGAAATCATAAAAGTCCAGGTCACTGACAGATGGACCTCCTCATATCTGCACAGAGGTCACTACCCCTCATCCCCAAAACTACTATTTACAGTGTTTTAGTCAGTCAGTCTTAAAATTCTGTGCTGAACTGCACTACACTATCTTGTTCTTCAGTAAAAGTCCAGTTACAACCACAGTGTAAATAGTAATAATACTCAGTGGTATAAACCAAAATGCTCTTTTATCATCTTGAATTCTTCTTCTAAATTTTCTACAACAAATGCAAGACCACACCCAAAAGTGTTACATGCACATTAGAGCCCTTCTACCATTTCTTCTTTCCAAAGATAAGTCTCTTCATGGACTAAGCTGGATATTGATTCCATCATCTTAGTCACTTTCATTCTACAGTCATATTTTACTCTCACTTTCTTTAAAGTGTCTACAATTTGCACAAAATGGTCCAATAAGGTCTTGTCACCATCTGATGAAAGAAAAAGTGACATCCACTACTTCAGAATCTAATCTTGAACCTTGTGTACCAACAGTCTGCATTCATTACAGCTGTCTTGCATTGCAATATAAATCTTGAAGAATGATGCTTACACCTAAGTGCAGTGACACTTGTTTTGTGTAGATGGAGAAATAAACCTGCAGATGATGTTGCACAGAATCTGGATTTTTTTCTATGTTTCTCTTGAGAAAATACGAATAAGCAGGAAAAGTTTTTCCAGTCTAGGTATAAGGTTCATAGGTTCATAGGTTCATAAGTTGGTACTAGGCTATCGGCCCTAGGGCCTATACAAGCCTAGCCATAACAATTCCCTGGCTATTTCTTCCCATGGTATTTACTTCCCTGGACCCCTGTCTAGCAGGGTGACCGATGTGATCCCCGGGGTGAATTTCCTATCTCCCATCCAGTCATCAAGGTTCCTTTTGAAGAGGGCCAAAGAGGCACTCTGCTTCACATGTATGGGCAGTCTATTCCAGAGTCTGGGGAGTCTCTGGGTCAGGAACCTATCCCTCCAGCATGTTTTGTTCATTGTGATGACAAGGTTTAGATCCCTGGAGCATATATCTCTGAGGGATTGGGCTTTCTTTAAGTGTAGCATGTCCAACAGCTCTGGGTTTGACATGGCCTTGTATGTTAAGCAGAGATTGCCTCTGAGTAGACAATTTGCAACAGAGTATAGGTGGAGTTTTTTAGATGGTCAGCATAGGGCATCTGCTTTAGGCCTGTGATTCTTTTAGTGAGGTATTTCTGCAGCCTTTCCAGTTGTTGCAGATGTCTTGAGAGGTACATACCAAATGGGACCTTGTATTCTATAATGAGTCTAATGAGGGATGAGTACAGTGGGGCAATGACCTCCTTTTTTCTGGATGAAAAGCCGTTAGTGATGAGGTGTGCCACGTAGAAGGATTTCCTGACTGTTGTGGCGATGTGGTTATCGAAGGTGAGACCACTGTCCCCCTGTGTCCCTAAGTCTATTATCACACTTTTGGTGTTTAGTGTCCTGCCACCTATGTGATAATTCACAGGTACATGTTTTTTTCCCAAAGGGGATAACTATACACTTCTTGGCATTGAGCTTCAGCTCATGGCTCTGGCACCAAGCATCTGTTTCTGTAAGGCTCTTTTGTAGAATATCCACATAATTTGGGGATTCTATAATGGCTCCCAGTTTGCAGTCATCTGCGAACTTTGTTAGCCAGAGTCCCTTAGTGTTGGCCTGTAATTTAGAGAAGTAGATGCCAAACAAGAGCCATCCCAGGACTGAACCCTGAGGTACTCCACTTGTCATTTGTCTGAAGCTGGATTTGGAGTCAGCTACTTTTACAGTCTGGGTTCTGTCAGTAAGCCAGTTGGCAACCCATTGAGTGACGTAGGGATTAATGCCCAGCTTCATAAGTTTATCTATGATTCCAGAGTGGGGGATGGTGTCAGAGGCCTTGGCGAGGTCCAGATAGGCTGTGTGGACCACCTTACCCTTGTCCACGGCTCTGGAGACTGATTCAAAGATGTCAATCAGGTTCAGAAGACAAGATCAGCCCTTCATGAACCCAAACTGCGTGGGGTCCAGTGTTTGAATGTTGCCAATGTCTTTGTTTATAGGTTCCATGATAATAAGTTCCATGGCCTTGCAGATCAGGCTCGTCAGACTGATGGGGCAGTAGTTCCCAGGATCCAAGGTGGATCCCCCCTTGTGGAGTGGGATAACTGTAGCTGTGCACCACTCACTGAGCATGAAGCCTGAGGTGAGGCTATGATTAAACATGACACTTAGGTGAGGTGCCAGTTCATTTTGTAGTTCATGTTGTACACAGCCTGGGATGTCGTCTGGTCCCATGGATGCTGTATTCTTAGCTTTGGAGAGTGCATTTTTTACCTGTGTGGACATTATTACCAGAATTTGGCAATATTTCGGTATTGAGATGGGCCCTTTAGGGGGTGGGGGGGAGTGAAGTTTGCACTGAATCAATCTGTTAGGATATTGTCAATATCCTTCGGATCAGTATATTTAATGCCATTCTGTTGTAGCTCAGAGCAGATCTGAGCATTGCCATTTAGATTCTTGACATAGCTATAAAATTCCTTGTGGTTGTCTTTGGAATCTTTGGCAATTTTATTTTCGTAACTAGCTTTGGAGGATTTTATGAGGGATCTCAGCTTCTTACTAAGGCTGGTAAGGGAGTTTTTTGCATCCTGAGATTTTCCTCTTTTCTGCAACAGTTTCTTCCTTTTTTTGTAAAGTTTGTTTATGGCAGGGGACCACCAGATTGGCTTCCTTTTTTTGGAGGAGAGTGTCTTGGTTCTATTGGGGATGGCACAATTCATGCACGAGTGGATGTGCTCGTACAGTGCCTTAGTGTAGGATTCAGCAGTCAAACGTTCAGTTCCCTTCTGCATGGGTGTCATGAAGTTTGTCACTTCTGACTTGAGTAGCTTGAAGTTATCTTTGGAGAAGTTTTTTTACTGAGGTTTCCTTAATGGGGGGTGGGGGTGGGATGTGGATGTCAGGGGTGAGCTTATGGTCAGACCTGACCAACAAGGGGGTGATCATAGGTGTAGAGTATCGATTTCCTATATTGGTAATGACCAGGTCTAGGATATTGGAGCCCCTGGTGGGACTAAGGTTTAGTTGATCCAGGGCATTGGAATTTATGAATTCCAAGAACTGTTGAGCAAAGGTGTTGGTACACAAGTAGTTTTCCAAGTTAATGGCAGGGTAGTTAAAATCACCCAGTATTAGGTTGTTTGGTTGCATCTTAATATTTTCCAATATGTTTAGAAAGGTATAGTGAGAATCTTGGGGCATGGTGGGGAATCTGTAGCAAGCTACAATTTGGATTGCAGTCTTACCTAGTATTAGTTGCACCTGGAGAATTTCAGACGCATTGTGCTGGGCAACTAGCCTGGTGTTGTGAATATCCTTGGTAAATATGGCCACTCCTCCACCTATAGTGTTTCGGTCCTGTAAGGATGGTTTTCCTAACAGCATGTTGGGATCATGCCTCATGATTTCTCCAAATGTTTAAAGTTTGACAAGAATGAAACCCATTCTAGAGTTAAGGTACAATTAAAATTAAATTAGTATGGCTTTAATCTTTATTTGCCAAAAGTGCTTTTCTCAGCATGTACTGTGTACCCAGTAGTACTGCCTGCTGCAGTTCGTATGGCATTACCTGTACTGGTAGCATATTTAGGTACACATGAAAATTAATTTTTATTGCTCCCATTGCTCTTTCTACTATTCAAATTACTTAGATGTCTTTATTCCACATTGCTCTAGTTTATGTTTGTATATCCTGGTATTTTATGACTTTATGTCTCTCAGTAGGCAGGATACTATATTTGTTAGGTGCAGTTGTTTAAATTATTAACACTAGTTTTGTCCTATTTTGTCCTTTTTTTCTTTGATTAAAAAAAGAAGCTAAAGAAGTTAAGATGTTAATTTTACAAGTGAGAAGCATTCTTACCTCTCTCCGCAAAACCATCCACAAAAAAAAAACAAACAAAAAAAAACATTCCCTACATCCTCAGCAGCCTTTCCTGAACAACACCCTGCCTGCAGACCGCACATATAAAAAATCACTATACAGACCATTTCTTCTGCGTTCTTGATGATGTTGATAAAAGGAATTTCTGTAGCCTTCTAGCTTCAGAAGTGAGAAGAACAAGAGTAGGAGAACTTAAAGTGAATCAGTCAGAGTCTGGAGCAAGTGTAAGTAACAAACCTGCCGAAATGGATATAACCTCCTTACCATATACAATACCAAATTATAGAGTTTTTGATGCAAAAGGTGCAATGTATTTGGATTTTATTTTGTTGATAAGGATGGCTCTCAGCTATTTTTCTCATAGTTGAAACCCCCTTCCATGACATCACGAAAGACTGAATGCACAATGCCTCACAGCTCAAATTAATATATACCATAGTGTATTTCCATGCAAATTGCATCAGCAATAGTTTCCTACTTCCTACAAAGACAATTTGTCAACTAGTTCTTGCATGTGGAAGAGATCACATTGTAAAATAATGCATGTGATGATGCAGTAGTGAAACCACAACGTGGAAAAGAAGTGGCTACTCTAAGGAAGGAAGCTGGTTTTGATTACCCTCAATGCTTTGTACTTGTACTCAAAACATCAGTACCTACTACAGTATAATTTTGTGGATGTGGTTATAGAGAAAGCCTGACTAAACAGTGAAACTAAAAAAATGGTATAAGCTTTATTTTTGCAAGCTCATTTAGAACTTTAACATGAGGAATATAGGAAAATTAATAAGTATTCTTCCTAAAGTGATCAGTGCATCAGTAAGGTGAAATTAAATATGAGTAGGTTAAAAAAAAAAACTCAAGACTAAGAGTACTGAAGAATTCTTCTGCAGATGACACCTTTGGCAGAAAACAACTTACCATCTTTGACTGATAAAATTCCTTGGGGAAAAGAATTTTGCAACCATCTTCCCAGACCATGACTGTATCCATAGTAGGAGCAGTGTCAATATAGTAGGTTTAACTGTAACATTCTGTCTAAAGAACAGTAATTCATCAGTGACAACCTCTGCTTATCTATTCTTAAAGATGCTGCTGGCTTCTTGGAGAAGTGCAGTATGTGTATTGTCACTCAGATGATAGTCATGAGGAGACCATAGCTGCAAACATTCGACGAGGAGTATGAGAGCATTCCAGTATGCCTGTTCTTAAGTTACAGACCCCCTCACCCATGAAACAATCTAAGGCTATTTGAAAAAATGCACACACTTCATACATGCTGCCAATGTAACATTTCTTGGCCACCCTGTTCCGTTTTCCACTCTGTTAATTTAAATACACTAGGAATATTGTACAGTGAGTGTTAAGGCTGAAAAATTGCAATCTTTTATGGTCCAGGAAAGAGAGACAGATGTTAGGAGTGAAACAATTGCTGTCTTAGAGCTATACCTGCCTGAGGATGGTATGAAATAACTAGAAGAAGTAGATGAAGGTCTGAAGGCCAGTGTGGCTGGGAGACTAGCTACAAGACACAGCACAAAAGGTCTCTGCTTGAGAAGATGAAGAAGTTCTCATTAGAGAAATCTTACATGTACCTGATTCCTGAAGCAAATAACAGAGCAATGCTTTCTACAGATGTGAAGCATCTAGTACCAGCTGAGCAGCTGTGGAGTCACTCCTAGCCTCAGCCAGGAATTGTTCAGCTTTTTAAGTCTTCTTTGGTGTTACTGAATGTGATAACAAGGAGGCCTGATTGATGTTAGATATTTTAACAATTTTGTCACAATCATTTCAAGTCCCTAGGTAAAATGCTTTGAAGTACCTTCTACAACAATGCTAAGTGGCACACTTGAATGTCTGATAGAGCTGGACCCCTATGGTGATGTGTTTCAGCCAAAATAAAAACAAAAAAACAAAAAAAAAAAAACTTGCTGTCAGAAAAGGTAGGAAAGAGCATAAGGGAAGGCAGACGGATTACCTGCTTATACATATATTGACTCAAATGTAACAGATCACCACTGAATATCCACTTTGGAAAGGAAGTTTACTTAGCTGGTCAAAGAATTAAATAACCTTCTGCAATAACTGTTCCAACTGAGATTTTACCTTTTAATTCCCGTAGATTATTTTGGCGGTAAACTACATTAAAATTAAATATTTGCTTCAAATGACTTCAGTTAGTGAGCAAGCACTACAAGTAGAAAAAAAGTCAGTGGAAATGCCCAAGGAAAACTTTAATGTAGTCTCTTAGCTTACAAAATAAATCAAAGCAAGAGCAGACAGAATGCGTACAGAGTTGTTATTGAACCATAGCTGACAAAATATATTTTTAAAATTTTTGTTTTATTAACTTTTGTTTTAGTTTGTTCACCATTTTTGCCTCAATAAGACTCTGAAGTACTTTTTGGGAAGACCTGAGAAGGTATTTTTACAGACTAGGGAAATTTGACCAAGTCACGGGAGATCATCCTCTGGGTCCATAGGTACTTATTAGGCTGTTGATCCTTGAGGATCCTAAGACGTCTGGCTGTACTTTCTCACTGTAGTTTTTAGCCCTTGTGTTTTGCAATATACCTCTACTCCTTCCAGCACTTTCTGTAAGGGAGGAATGCATCTTAGAATGATGGTGGTGATTGTGGATGACTCATAAATTGTACAATTGGTTCAACAATTTATTTTACAGTGGGACTGGAGAATGCAGACTTTAAAGGCACGCATTTAGTTTGAGGGGATGGTGGAGACAGCAAACAATGTATTTACTGCTAAGCTTCATCAGGTGTAAATCATGCTGAAGACTTAGAACTGCAGTGTTGTGTCTGAATGGAGAAAGTGACAGCAGGAGGCTTGGAAATAGGTCCAGAACACACTTCCTCCCCAGGAGACACAGAATGTATGACATGGCCATATGTATCTCCGGTTGCAGCTATAAAAAGATACATGCGAAAGTCACCAAACTTTGCTTCAAGGGATTGGCACCAGTTACAGTACAAAATCTATAAGCAAATGCTTTTGAATCTTTGTGAGTTATGGCTCAAGACATAAATGTCTTGATTGAGTCTATTCATCCCATGCTCACAGCAGGACAGTTTGTATATTCTATTAACTCTGGATCTCATTCTCTGCTTGATTGTTTCCAGTCTAAATATTACTGTTAGAAGGATACCAAGCTATGCCATGAGTTGTTGCTTTGACATTTTTTTTTGTTCCCAGGAGCACTCTTATACTAGTTAGTTTTGCACTGAGATGACAAGATGACTATGCTGAACAGAAGCTTGGTTACATTTAAACTACACAGCCCTGGGAGGACTGCAGAAGGCTTACAGTGCTTGAGGAATCAGGCCTGCTCATGCTTCACAACCTCTTAGAACAAGAATTCTGGAGAAAGCCATACATAAAAGTGGGACAAAGGCTCAAAAATAAGGACACTTTTTAAATATTGCTCTTACAAACTTAGAAAATAAACAGAATAACGGGTTTTGCATTAGCATGATTTTTTTGAAGGGTATGAAGTCTGTAACTCAAGTGTCTGTCATTATTTTGTAATGTCAGTCTTTAATGTTTTGCCACTAATTTGACATAAAACTACAATTTTATGAGAAACAGACCAAAATATGAGGCAAAAATCTGAACATTCTGCAAAAGGTATGGGCCTGCTGTTTTTTTTTTTTTTTTTGGTGGGGGGGGCAAAAATTGTGTAGTATTTTATGTATGACAACCAAGAAAATTATTATAGTCATGTGGAAAAGGGGTGTTTGTGGAAGGTTGTTTGATCAAGGGGAGGTGTTTTGTTCCTCAGAAGCAGACCATTGACCCATGTAGTTTAATTTGCCTTTCTTGGCCTTACTAAATAGTAGATTCTTCCTCAAGGGTATATTGACATACTGTGGTAATGTCTACATGATTACATGTGCTGGCAGAGGTTAAGTCCCTCACATGCAGTTAGAAGACAGAGTTCCACTAGAATTAAAAAAAAAATCTAGTAATGTCTTGGAGAATTATTTCTCTGTTCTCTCAGATATCAGTGTTTCCAAGGAGGACCTAGTATGTGCGGATTTTCCAAAGAGTGGAAAGGAATTGTCCATCAAGAACTAGTCCCCTGCTCGGCAATTATCTGTAGATAGTAAAACAGGAAAAAACTTTAGACAAGTTCATGTGAAGTCCTGTTTCAGTGGCACTTTGAATATCATCAATTCAAATGCAAGGAGGCAATATTTTTGATCTTTTTCTTACCTAGAAAAAGTATGCAGCAGCATTCCCTGTATCAAGTGCCATAAACTAAACGGCCTTTAAAACATCACTTTTACAAGAATTTTTTTGAATCTCCAGTCTTTGTGGTCATGTGGGGAAAATGGTTGTGTGGAGGCTGCATTGCTGATTTCTTTTCTGAGTGGATAAATGAAATTTTAGGTATTTGTAGTCTGGTTTTGCTTTGGATTAGCCTGGTAGATAAGACAGGTATTATAGTAGAATGCATCATTCAACAATACAAAGGCCTGTAGAGGTATACAGGATACAAAATGAAGAGTAACCCAGGAATCAAAGAAATATTTTAATGAATAATTTCAAAATACAAAGCTAACCACACAATAAAAAAAAAACCTTAACAGGATCACTGCGCTTTTTGTCCTGTACTAGGACTTCATCAAATAAAAAAAATCATCTACCGCTATCCTTTAATATTATTTTTATAACAATTGATCCACATTATTCCATAAACTAATTACCTAATTTAAAATTATTTAAAATAAAAGGAGCTGCTATTTCCTACTTAATAAAATTCTTGTTAAAAAATAAAAATAATAAAATATATTAAATAATTCTATCTAAAGACTTAACTACCCGTGTAATACTTTTACATTCTGCATTAAAAAATATACAACTTTATCAGTATTAGTATACAAAATTGTAAATATATAAAATGCTGAATTAAAAACTAATTATATACTGCCCTCTAGTGTCCCAACCATGCCATTACATTTATACAATAAAAAATGTATGTAAATGTTAAATATTTCTATTTAGAAATTGCTAGACCGAAAAGCAAAAAGTTTAACGTATAAAAACACATTATTTTAAAAAACAATACAAATTTGAAAAGTTCATAGTAAAAAAAATTGCAAATCAGAAATTTACTGAATAAAAAGTATACTAGAAAACGTCATAACAATGCTTATATTAAATCCTAGCTGACCTGAGTTTTAAAATCGGAACAAGGGAGATATTTTCATTTAAACCCTGGGATTTGTTGTCTTCCAATATTAACTGCCAGGAAATATCCCAGTATTCTATTTTTGTTTCACACTGTCCCACTCTTGGATATTGTACAACTAATGTCATAAAAGTGTTCGTAGATTCTTCTTTTTAAAGCCTGTTCTGTCTTCCCCACATAAAAAAACTAAACATTTTTTGCACTGAGCAAGATAGACTGCTCCTTTACTATTACAGTTTGTGTAGGTTTTAATTTGTATATATCTGTTTTATCTCTGAATGTACGTACATTCTGTACTACTAATGTGGGGGCATTGGGCACATTTTCCACACCTATATGTACCTTTCCTTCTTCTAGTGTTGGTCCAGCTCTAATATTTTTTTAATATTCCAGCTCTTTCTATAGGTAAATTGTAATCGTTGTTTAAATATTCCTTCTAAATCTGAAAAGCTGGCAAACATTTCCAGTTTTGAGTTACAATATTCTTAATGACGTTAGCATCTCTATTAAAATTCATTATAAAAGCTCCTGTATGTGCAATACTGTTTTCTTCTTCCATCTTCTTATTGTAGTTGTTAATGTAATTAGTGTGCTAGTCTTCAAATTAATATTCACTTTGCCTAAAATGGGACCATACCTGTCCTTTTTCTCATCTTTTACTTCCTTTATTACCCCTTCTATGAGGCTGGCTTGGTACTTTCTCTCTAAAAGCATTATTTTCAGTTTGTTGCACTCATTTATAAAATCCCCTTCTTCTGGAGTCATCTTCGATATCCTGATGAATTGACCATTAAGAATGCTTCTTTTTTTGTTTATACAGGTGTGCACTGGTAAAATATAAATATAAGAAACCCAAAAAAACGCATGCAGCAACAACCGACAAATTTATTACAAAAAATTTAAACAAGTCTTTGAAAGCGCTTTTTCGTCAGTGTTAGTACCTGACTTCATCAGAAATTACATTCAATAGAATAAAACCAACCATTTGTAAATTCAAATTAAAAGCCTGTTATTACGTCAAATGCTGAACATCAAACACATTTAAAGAAAAATACTCAACTATAAACAAGTCAATAAGAAATAATAATGGTAAAACTAAACTAAAACCTAAACCAAAACGTTAAATATGTATTGAATTGTAAACCAACAAATTCAATAAATACAATAAATGTGCACATTATCTTTTAAGACTTTTCAATTTCAAAAGACTGGCAATAGAACAGAAATCATTGATGCCTGGATAGCTGTATGCATTAAGTCTAATTTGTCAATGTAACTCAGCTTCCTCAAGTTTTAAAGGTCTAGGACCACCCCTGCCATCATAATTGACCTGATTTATAGCCATAAATTTAAAAAATATATAAATATAAGTTTGAAAAACTATTTTGTCTATACACTGTAGATTTAAACTGCTCATTAGCTTCAACTTTATGAATTGTCACATCGAAGTAATTCACTAGTTCTTTGTTAATATTATGGGTGAATTTAAGAAATTCTGTAGTTGTATTAATATAATTTACAAATTCCTTCAATTTGTCTTCTGTATCTATCCTGAAGATGTATATATAATCTAAAAAAGATATAGGGCAGGATTCACGAAGGCTTGCACGGAGTCTAAGAGTAGTGTAAGACTCCATGCAGCCCTCTCAATCCAGGAACAGCCCGAAATTCCATATAAGAGACCAGCTAAAACGTCTCTTACACGGAGTGGGCGTGGATATGCTAATCACCTCACTTGCAGCCGAAAGGCATGCAAATGAGGTAGATTAGCAATCCAGGAAGCCCAAAGCAGCCCGTGTAAGAGCCGTTTTAGCTGCAGAAATGTACTCAGTTGACAACTGAGTACGTTTCTGCAAAAAACTCAATGGAGCCATGTCAGCTCCAAATAAAGGGTGCATATATGTCAGGCAGCATGCCAATGGCCAAATATGTGGCCATTGGCAAGGTACCCTGATGCAAATATGAGAAATAAATATTTTTTTTAACGCAGCGCAGCCCCGCGCAAACGGGCTGCGCTATCTAAAACATAAAAATGAAGGTTATAAACCCACAAATGTGGGTTTTATGCAATACATGGATTTACAATGCAGGGACCAGCAGACCAAAAACAACATGGCCACCGTTTAGTGGTTGCTAAGGGGGGAAGCTGAGTCTAAGACATGTAACTAAGCATTAGTAGGCAATCTGATGTAAATGAGTGTTAGGATACTGAATTCCACTGTCACATAGCAAATGAGCACATTCTGAGTAGTGTAAGAGATACATAAGGTAGAGGAATAGAGTAGGAGATAGGTGACATCACAGGGGGGAGTGGCAGAAAGAAATGCAGTTCATTGGAGGTCAGTGTTACATGACAGATGTCAGACACATATCATGGAAAGAGGAGTGCCACAAGATAAGCATGGGAAAGTCAAGAAATGGAAGGTGTACACTGTTGCTTACACCAAAGTTTCTTGCGCGCCATGAGGCGTGAGTAGGGCAGTGTGCGTGCGTGTAAGGCAGACTGAGCATGTGGGAGCGTGTTGGCAGACTTGTTAGACTGTTTGCGCTGGTGTGCGCGCGTTTTAACCCAAAAAACAAGATTCTAAGCCGTGTAAGCATGTGTGCGTGCGTGTAAGCCACTGTGAGCGTGTTTCTGCTGGTATGCGCGTTTCTCCCCCCTGAGGAAACAGAGAGGAAACAGGAAGCAACAGAATTAGTAGGAAGCTAACAGGGAATACTGCTGGAGCTAGCAGGTGAAAACAATTAGAAGCAGGCAATTACACAGGCAGAATAGTAGCTCAGCCAAGCACTTAAAACTCTGCAAACAGCAGTGCAGGATGTTTCTCTCAAGAGACACTGCAAGACAGGAGTAAGCTATTAGAAGTGAAAACTGAAAAAGCTGAACTCAGAGCAGAAATGTTAGGGGCTGCCATAGCTGTCATAAGGAGACATAGGCTACTTGCTGAGGGTGGTGACAATGCAAATGGTGCCAGACAACCCACAGTGAGGAGACGGAGAAGAGTGTACAGGCCCAGGGTCACCTACCACGGGTTACATGAGCTGGAGATAGTGGAGCACTATAGAGTGGACAGAGACCTCCTGCAGCAAATTGTCGAGCTGTGCAGGCCACACCTCACACACAGAACCAACAGAGGGGAACCCATCCCAGTGGAAACCAAGGTATGTGTTGGCCTAAGAATAATAGCAACAGGTACCTTCCAGAGACCAACTGGTGATATGATGGGGATATCACAGGCATCAGCCTCCAGGGTACTGCACCAGTTCCTGGATGCCATGTCAGCACATGTTGGTGATCATGTATATTTCCCCAATGCCCGTGAGGTATTGGCCAGCAATATGCGTCTCTTCCAGCAAATAGCGGAATACTCAGAGGTAGTGGGTGCAATAGACTGCACGCACATACGCATCAAAGCACCAGCCGGTGAGCGGGGTAGGGCCTACATTAACTGCAAGGGCTTCCCCTCCATCAACTGCCAGGTCATGTGTGATGCCCAGGGCATAATAATGAATGTGTGTGCTGGCTGCCCTGGGAGCTACCATGATTCCCATATCTGGCATTTGACGCAGCTGTACCAGACATTTGCCAATGGGGACATCCCACATGGACACCTAGTGGGGGATGCAGGTTATGCACTGGAGCCATGGCTGATGACACCCATCAGAAACGCACACACACCTGAACAGGAATGCCATAATGAGGCACACGCACAAACACGTAATGTAATAGAGCATGTGTTTGGGCTGCTCAAGTCACGGTTCCGGTGTCTGGACACATCTGGTGGAGCCTTGCAGTACTCACCAACTACATGTACCCAAATTGTCATGGTATGTGCTATGTTACATAATATGATCTTGCGAAAACAGCTGCAGCAGGACCAGCATAGGGCCGGGCCAAACAGCCCCCCACCATTGCTAAGGCCATCACAGGCAGAGTGCGACTCGGAGGAGGAACAACCTCAGCATGCCCCAGTAGGCAGAAGGAGGTGTGCCCAGTATGCCCTGGCCTTGGCAAAGAGGCAACACATAGCACATACACTGGCTCAGTAGGAACCCTGGGAATGATACCCCTCTCTGACTCACTCATATAATAACAGGGATGCCTAAAATGACATAACCTGCTCTCAAACATGTACAGGGAGTGTAGTATGTGCATCCGACAGAGGCAGCCCTGCAGCACCACCTGAGGCATGAATGCCATGTGTTAAGCAATGTAACACCATGTAGTATATGCACACTTGATGACCCTGACTAACATCCTACCCTCACCAATCATGATGCCACAATATGACGATCAGATGATCAATTGCAATAATTGGCTGAAGTATTGCAGTTAGTCAAAGGGGATCCAATGTGTGTCAGCCTGGGATGACATGCTGAGCATGACATGATGCTCCACCTGCTAGGGGTGGCGTGCACCTATCAGTCCAGGTCTTATGGATACTGGCAAAGGCTGTTGTTACCCACAGTGTGCCCTGAATAGGTAAGACACAAAACACAAACCCAACTCCATAGGTATCACAAGGGATAAGAACCTAGATGTAATGCTACCCAATGCCAGAAGTCTAAACAGCAAGATGCATGCAGTCTAAACTCCCCCAGTATGGAGAATGTTGATATCTGTCCTGTAACAGAAAACTGGGTCAAGGCTCACAACAGCACCCTAACACTACCAGGTTACACCTCATACTGTGCTGTACAGCCTCAAAACATCGAACAAGCTACAAAAGGAGGGTGACTAGCAATAATTGTCAAGGATAACCACACCCCCATGTTGGTACCACAACAAGAAGCAGCATGGACTAGCCATGGTCAAGTAACAGTGGCTAAAACTGCCTCCCAGTTTATAGCCGGCTACAGACTACCATCCTAACACTAGGAATTGCACTTGGCCTATGTTGGAATACATGAATATATCAAACCCTCCAAACCACATTATATTGGGTGACTGAAAATACCCAAACATAGACTGGGAGCATTATACTAGCTCCAACACTGTAGGACAAAAGTTCCTAGAATCCATAAACCAAAATGCCCAGGAACAATGTACCACTCCCACAAGAGGGGTAAGCATACTGGATGTGATAATCAGCAACATGGGTACTGGATGGCAAGATGAGAAGTGTATCCCTCACTGGTAAGACCAGACCATAGAGTAATCACACCAGATATACACATCCTGACCACAGTCCCTGGCCAGAAAACCACAGTGAAAAACATGTGTAAAGCAAAAGTTGCACTCCTCCAAACTGATGTAGAATCCATTAAAGGCCCTGTGCAGGTGCAAAATATGGGCCACATCTCAGAACCTGTTATACAGGCATTCCATGAACACTGCCAGGAATGCTTGGATTATGCAATCCCAAATAAAACCAAGACACAATGCCATACACGCAGGCATCTGGCATGGTGGATTACAGCCATTACCAAACCATGCAAGAGAATGAGGAAGCTACTACATGATAGAGCAAACATAAAAAGGGAAGTAATCACTGATCAGTAGTATGGCAATAAAATATGTCCACACATACAATCTACTAAGGACAGCTACAAGTTGAATCTGTGAATCTTGAGGCAATGTTACACCTGCCCCCAGTACACAGACAACCCTCAACTCCCCCCAAGAAATACAAATATATGTGAGAGATGCAACCATTTGTCCAAACCGGAGGCTGAGCTCCCTCAGCTCAGTACTGTCAAAACTAGTCAGGAGGAGAAGGTAACCACACACACCACAAACCCAGTCCCACATAGACCTATCACAACTGCAAACCAAAGACATAAACACAGAAAAACATTCCCGGAGGCCCTAATTACAAACACACCACATCAACAGAGGCCTCCAAAGCAGACACCCAAGCAACCACAACCTCCAAACATAGCACATGCAACACATAGTACACAAAGCTGGTGTGCCAAACAGTCACAGGCCAGAAGGAGAAACAACATGCCTGATACAGTTGTAATAGGTGACTCCATAGTCAGGTACACTGCTGTCCCGCTCACCAGACTGAACAAGGGAAAGGGTACAGTAAGCTGCCTGTAGGCTGCTACAATATGCCACATAACACAAGTATGCAGGTCACCCCAAAGCAAGTAGAAATATGATGCAGTCATTGTCCATGCTGGCATGAATGACCTGAGATGTACCTCCCCGGACTACATGAAAAGAGACATAGATGAGCTCTCCAATTATGTAGTCCAGGCCAGTATGACACTGACCATTTGCAGCATCCTACCCTCACCAAGAATGATGCCACAGTACAAACACAGAATGATCAGCTTTAACAAGTGGCACAATTACTGGTGTCATTCCAAGGGTATCCAATGTCTGTCTGCTTGGGATGTCATGCTTGACAAACCACGCTGCTGTTCCAGGGATGGCTTGCACCTGTTACCCCTGGGCATCTGGATATTGGATAAGGCTTTTGCCACCTCCATATAGCCTTTTGTAGGCAAGGCTGAAAAGACTAACCCACCACCCTAGAATACATAAGTGGAAAGAAACATAAGGGTAATGCTGACCAATGCCAGATGTGTAAACCTCAATATGCATGCTCCCGAGGCCCTCCCCAGTATGGAGAACATTGATGTCCGTGCACTGACAGAAACCTGCAGCAAGGCTCCTGACAGCACACCAGCACTACCAGGTTATACCTCATATCATGCGTTATGGCCCCAAAACCTGGACCAAAACATAAAAGGAGGGGGAGTATCCATATTCAGCACAGACACCCACACGTCCAGGTAATTGACAATGCACAAAGCATCGGAGACCACCCATGTGCAACTAACCGTAGGCAAAACTGCTGTACAGTCTGTAGCATGCTACAGACCACACTCTCACACACAGGAACCCCACCCAGCCGTCCTGAAGACACTGGACAGTATGAATGTCTTACCAAATACCAAACAAGGTACTCACAAATTACCACATAGGTGGTAATCCATTATGTATGGAAGGAGTAATCAGGGACCTAGGGACACAAGTGGACAGTAACCTGTCATGTGGCACTCACATTGCCAATGTGGCTAGGAAGACTGTCTATATTGGACACCGTATCATGAAAGGATTCACATCTACATCAACAGAGGTCATTGTGCCCCTATACTGTTCTCTTATCAGACCCATAATCTAGTACAATGCCTCATTTGGGATGTACCTTACCCGACACCTGCAGCAGATAGAAAGACCTCAAAGGTACCTCACCAAGAGGATAAAGGGTCTCAAATATATGTCATATGCTGCCTGGCTGTAGATACCCCAGCTGAATGCAGTCACATACTGCCTACACAGAGGCGTTGTATGCCTGTTGTACAAGGCCATGTCCAACACAGGAGTAATGGACATGCTCCACCCCAGAAAACCCAAAGCCATCGGAGCTGTGAGAGTGAGAGATGTCAACCTCAACACATAATGAATTAGGATGTGCTGGAGGGACAGCTACATAACCCAGAGGCTCCCTACACCCTGGAACAGAATCCCACTCCATGTTAGGCAGAGCCCCTCACTGACACTCTTCAACAGGAATCTTGCCAAGTGGATGGATGATCATAGATGTACACTGGGGGTCTTCACTGTGTCACGTTCAGACAGAGGCACAGTAAAGTAAATCATAAATGGCCATAATATTCACATAGCAAGGGGTGGCGAAAGCCACACACACTCTGGCTAGGCTTATAAATGCCCTAGGGCGGATAGCCTAGTATGAACCTATGAACCTATGAAGATACAAATTGTACAGGACACTAAGGATAATCACAAGGCTTTCTTAACTGATGGTAGGAACCTTGTTGGGAATTCACAGATATGCTCTGAATCACTCAAATATTACAAACAACATACCAAACACACACACATATTGCCAACATCCAACCTGACAGGTGCAGTGCAACCCCCCCCTCCTAAAATGCAAAATATCTATCCCAGCAGACTGCTGGCCCCCTGACATTGCAGATGCTGAGGTAACAGCCAGCATCTACAAAGCAAAACACACAGCATCGATGGTATGAGATGGTGTCCTGGGCTGAGTCCAACATGGACTCCAAAAAGAATGGAATGCCAAATAACACTACTGCTCAATGTCAGCCTTACCACAGGATATGTACCCAAAGAGCAGTGTACAACAACAGTGGTCCTTCTCAACAAAGGTGTTGCCTGAATGGATACTGCAAACTACCACCCCAGAATCTTGACAAGCTTGGTCTGCACAGCTATGGAAAGGATCAACATGTACCGCAGACATAAAGATATTGGGGACCTACTGACACTGGACCCTACCCAGTGTGGCTTTCTTAAGTGCAGATCCTGCCCCTTAAACATGTTTGACTCAGTTGAAACAGTCATTAAGGTCATTGATGAGGGCAATGTGGTCCACACAGCGTAGCTGGACCTTGCAAAGGCTTCCATACAATACCCCACGTGTTCATTATAGATAAGCTTACCAGCTTAAATATAAACCCCTATGTCAGTAGAGGGGTTGCAAACCAGACCAAGGACAGAACTGACATGGTCAGACATGCTGCAGCCATGTCAGACTATAAACCAGATATAACTGGCATCCCACAAGGCTTGGTCCTGGGACCTCCCTCGTTTGGTATATATGTCCCATAGGTACAGGCCAACATGGAAGGACTGTGTCTGAACAAGTTTGCAGAGGACTACAAACTGGCCATTATATCTGACCCTCCAGCTGACACAAGCATCCCACAAAAGGGCCACATAGAAACAGACAACTGGTGCCATAGCCATGTTATCAAGCTAATTGCAGAAAAGTGTATAGTCAATGCCTGTGGATATACAGTAAGTGCCCACCAATTACCACATAGGTGTTAACCCATTAAGTACTTAACATGTAATGAGAGACCTGGGGGTACAAGTTGATAGATATCCTGCATTGGACAAGCATGTGGCTGTAGTGGTTACAGAAACATACCATATACCCACCTAATCATGAAGGTTGCCAGATCTAGATAAGGGGAGGTCATTGTGGCTCTGCAATCATCCTTCATCAGCATTACAATTGACTACAATAGCCCCTGTGGGATGTACCTCAGCAGAGGTACATCCTTCATCAGCGTTACAATTGACTACAATAGCCCCTGTGGGATGTACCTCAGCAGACACCTCCATCAATTGTAAAGTCCCCAAAAGTACCTCACCAGGAGTATCATAGAGCTTGAACAGATGCCATGTGTTGCCTGATTAAACAAACTGCAGCTCCACACACTGCCATACTGCCCACCCAGAGGCAAGCTGTGCCTGATGTATAAAGCCATGTCCAAGCTGGAATCAATGAACATGCTGCACCTTGTACAATCTGAATGGCAGTGAGCTATGTACATGAGAGACCTGAACCCCAGCACTGACATACATAGGACAAGCTGTACTGAATGATCCATAACACAGAAGCCACCCCCACTCTTGAGTAAACTCCCAGTACAGGTTAGGCAGAGAGTCACTCATCGACTCTCCTCAAGAGGAATCTTGATGAGTGGATGGGAGATGGTAGGTTTACCCTGGGTATCACTGTTATGTCACGGGTAGACGGAGGCACAGTATACTAACCATGACATATGTCATGGCAAACTCCACTTACAATGTGTGTCGAAGGACAAACACACTCTCCGACTAGCATTAGAAATGGCCTAGGGCCCATCGATAGTGTTTGCCAATGTCCACCTATGTTGTGGAATACACTACCAATGTTGGACAAGCCTGGTTTAAGTAGTTCATATCTGAACATAATGCAACATGGTCAGATGTGCACAACTGGCCCCTAATCAGTCTGTCATGCTCACTATGAAAATGTAAAGCAGTGATAGGACTAAAGCCCAGGATACTGTCCACCACAGTGAAAGTACTGAACCAGTACACTATACGGTACTACAATGTTAGGTCAGTATGAAAGGATGTTGACAACTGTATGCAAAGTATCCCATGCAAACCCTGCAGGCACAGTATAATCCCTGTTGTGTTCAGACACAAAGCAGTTGGACAGTAAGTACACAACATGACACACAACACACAACCATAAACATGAGATATTGTTGAAGTTCACACTCATCCACAAATGTGGTGGGCTGCAGAGTTCAACATATGGAAAGCTCACACTGGGCATGCTCGCACACTTTGATAAATGAGACATATGTCAGACAACATGCTCACACACTTAGGCCAAATCTCAGTTTAGCAGTTGGCCACACATATCTGGTATTTGTACGTGTTATTCCAGGAACCAACCACATTGCAGCAATCTGCCCAGTGCACACAGTTAAATGACTACAGAGACATAATTGATATAGTGGATCCCTCTCATATTCAAACATCTTCCACAGATACACAAGTTGTTCATAGAAACAGGGAATGCTATGGCAATAAAGACCTACAAACAGTCTATCAGCAACAAATATTGTGCATCTGACAATTAAACATATGGGTGTAGAGGTCAACACTAGGCTGTTTGCTCTAGGGAATGACAGCTTAGCCAGAGTGTGCTTGGCGTCTGCCTCCCCAGTACAGTAGGCTACTGTGCCACTGTAAAGTAGGTCACATAAGGCACCGTGCGAGGCTAGTGTGCTGTGCCTTCGTCAAGCAGGGACACAGTGGAGATCCCAGAGGTTGAATTTGCTAAGCCACATCCATGTTGTTGGTGTGTGCTGGAAGAGGGTTGGTGAGGACCTCTAACAGTAAGTGGGTGTCAATAACAGACTGAGGGGAGCCTTATCTGCATTGTCTGGACAATTTCACTGTCAACACTTTGTCGTGATGATTATGAGGGATTGAAGTGTCATGCCAGTAATGTTCAGAGATGTCCTCCCTCTGTGGGCTACTGCTCTGCAATGTATTAGCTCACTCTGTCTGTTGGACATCTCATATATGGCTGGTGTACACCTGACAGGTGTCCTGTTGTGGAGGAGCCATGGGTATATTTGGGATAGCATGATCAATGCAAACCTTCCACATGCTCATAGAATGCAATTGTCAAGGATTATGCAGAGTGGCCTGTATACTCCCCCAGCATGGGTCCTTTGAAGCCTTCCACCCCAGTCTTCACAAGTGTAAAGTCTGCTTTTGATAAATACACTTTGTTTGCAGTGACAACCTTGCCTGGGAGTGGGGATGGGATATGGATGTCCAGGGAAAGGTGGGTATGGTCAGATATCAACAATGGTGGTCTACCTCTGGTGTGGAACAGTGAGTACCCATGTTGCAGATGGTCAGGTGCATATGTATTCCCCCTTGTGGCTGTGGCAAGTGGTTCTGCCATAGCACATGGACTCACAAATTGTAGTGGCTGTAGGGTAATGTTGTAGAGGCCTGAGTAGTTCCCACACACAATATACCTGTACCTGACATTAACAACTGGAATGGTGTATGTGAACACCTGCATATCTTGGCACTGTTCCCAGGGAAGCAAAGTGTGTGTCCTGGATGTGGGAGGGGTGGTCCGAACTGGTTGTGTTGTGTGTTACAGGTCCTGTGTTCACGAAGCATGGTATAGAACATAACCTGCCTGTTGCTGATGTGCATATCTGACCCTGAAGTAGGTGGCTGCAAATGCATATATATGCTATTCCCCACCTGACAGGTAGTACTAGATGTACATTCCTCTGTAGAAATAATGATGTCAGCACCCTATAAATACTGCAGGTGCAGAACAGATGCCCAGTAATTCGGATAGTGCGCTCTGCTAATGTGTCTCCCTCAAGTGTCATAATATAGTTAGGTAGGGCTTTGAATCCTGCAAATGCTCAGTGTGTGTGTGGGTGAGCGGGGTTGGTGTGTGTGCAATTCTGTGTGAGGGAAATGTCCCTTTTGGCAACTAGGAGAACACACTACAGGATGCACATTCCCCTTTCTAACACTGATGATGTCAGCACCCTATAAGTAAAGCAGAAGAAGAGAAACCTCCCAGTAATGCGAATAATGCACTCTGCTAATGCATCCGTCTTGAATTTCATAACATAGTTAGGTAGGGGTTTGAATCTGACAAGTGTGTGTGTGAGGGGGTGGAAGTAGGGTGTATGTAATTACATATGTGAAAGAACTGACCCTTTTGGCAACCAGTACAACACACCAGCTGCTGCATATTCCAATCTCCACACAGAGATGATGTCAGCACCCTACAAGTACAGCAGAAGAGGGCAAATCTCCCAGTAATGCAAATAGCACGCTGTGCTACTGCGTCTCTCACTACTGTCATAGCACAGTTAGTTATGGCTTTGAATTCCACACAGAATGCCCATGTGTGTGGGTTGTTGTTCACAATAATGCATGACATCGATTAAACCAGTAATGGCAATGGACACAGATGATGTATGTGTGTGCCAAATACACATATGTACCTGTGACCTTCAATAGTTCCCATGTCTGACGCCTGCCACATGTGAATACATGGTATTTGCACTGGATAACATTATGACTGTGGTCTTCTGTGAGGGTGCTGCATGTGGTATGTGTATATAAAGTGTGAGTTTTATATGGTATCATCCTAGCAGCAAGGGATACACATCTGGTCTGGGGCATATAGTCTACATGTTGATGAACAGATGCTGCATGTTTTCACCTGTTGTGGGAGTGGTAACAAGTTGTTCCATAGCAATGCAGTGACTACATGCTAGGAACCTTTCAGCTAGGGTGTTGTAGCTACAGTAATTAATCAGCATTCAGTAATACTTCAGCATTCTTGGTGAGGGTATGATGCCAACCAAGGTCAGGGTCATACCAGCCTGTGCCACATGCTCAGAGAGCCCTTCTATGTTCCCTATCATGTAGTCCAGGGAGGTACATCACAGGTCAGCCATAGTGGCATGGACAATGACTGAGTCATATGTGTCCATGCCTCTGACTGACCTGTATGCTTGTGTTATGTGGTGGACCATAGTGCCCCACAGGCATATCACTGTGACTTTCACCTCGTCCAGCCTGGTGAGCAGGACCTCACTGTACCGGACAATAAAGGTACCTAACACAACTGTAGCAGGTGTGTTGTCTAGCCGTACAGGCTGTGACTGTTTGGCACACAGGATTTGTGTGCTATGTGTTGCACGTGCTGTGTTCCAGCTTAATGTATGCCTGTGTGCCAGCTGCAGAGGTGTGTGCTGCTCAGGCAGGATGCTATTCTGAGGCTCCACGAATGCCCCAGTGTGTTCATGTGTTTGGATTGCTGTCAGTGTAGGTCTACATCAGACTGGTATTGTAGTCACTGTAGTATTTCATGCCACCTGACAGGTTATGCCAGTACTGGGTTCAGAGTGGTTAGTCCCCTGTTTGGCTATGTGGTTGCATCTCATACATGTGTTGTACGTCCATGTGTAGGGGAGAGGGTTGACTGTGTACATGTGGCAGCTGTGACATTGCCACATGGCTCACATATTCCACAACTGTACCATAGAGGTGACTGACAAGTGACCTTTGCACATGCTACCATAGTATTGTGATTGTCATGGTGATTAACAGCACATAGGGCCAATGGGAAACAAGGGACAGAAGGTGAGTATGTGAGGGTGTAGTGCCTGTGATTAGTTAGCACTGGCATATATGACTGCACACGTGGTCAAATGCCAGGAAAGTCATATGCAATGTGTCACAGGCAACATACATGCGAACAGGACAAACAGTGACGTTCTGTCAAGTGAGACATGGACATACATACAGTAAGCTATGCAGATGTCACTAGGAGTCCACAGAAGCTCTGTAAATCTGCATTGCAGGTGGGATCAGTGTTCCAGGGTAACTGCAAGCAAACATGCATGCAAACAAAGCTACAGTAAGCAGGGCTGCATGTAGTCCATTGTACAACAAACAAGCTGTACCACTTCCAGTAGATCACAGTGCTAATATGCAGGCACTATACACATGTACATGGAAATACACAGGTCAGATGGCCAGGGTCCAGTCTCAGCACACACAAGTGGACAGACCATGTACTGTCAGGATGTACACTAACCAGATGGAAACCCAGGTGCTCATACCTGCAGTAATACACATGTCAAATAACAGACACTGAGCCTTCACTCAGTGGTTCCATACTTAGTAGGATGTATGCTACCTGTCCTGCCACCACAGTATCCCTGACATTTATGGGGACTCTCCCTCCTGTGAAAGTTAGTTTTGTGTGTTGGGACTGTCTAGCATGGTTTGAGATGTGAGCTTGCAGTGCTAGGGTGCTCATGTGTGTCCTGTACCAGTCGTGTAGTACTGCACACATATCAACATCCTCAAACATCCGTATTGCAGAGTCCAGTGTGGGCAACATGCCACTTGCAGTTTACATGTCCATCATTGCGTATCAATACTTTCATTACCTTATCCCCTGTGCTACCTATGTATGTAGCCTTCTGTTAACATCCTTACCACCAGTATGCCAACATGTGCAGATGATACACTATGGTACTTACCATGGGTGTAGACAACAGTACAAGACAATCATACCCTTACTGCATCAGGCATGCTGGGATATACCCACAATTATATCAGCACACACTACTGTTAACAACATGATACTATTACTACACGTCTATGTAGTCACCCTGTGCATCAGCAACATGTTAACCTGTACCTGCACTGATGTTACAGATTGCAGGAGGTGGCACAGTTTTATCATATGCACAGGGTGTGAACTTGGTATGCCTGAGTCTGCCACTGATACCACCAATTCACATGTATGTGTATGTGTGTTGGTGAGGGACAGCAGTACAAGGTGGGGCAATGTTGATGCAGTGTGTGCGTGTATGCGGTAGCCCTAGGTGTTGTCAATTCGCATGTGTGTATGGATGCACACAGTTCCACCTCATGACTGCCATATACTGGTGTTTGTGGACAGCCACAGACTGTACCTGCCAGGTCATACAGATCAGTGTCTCTGGCCATGTGCCTTGCAGGGGTGCTACGGACCATATCCGGTACCAATCCAGACTGGGTACTGTCATCAAAAGCAGGTGTTTGTTGACTGGACACAGATCCCTGTCGGGCCTGTCCAGAGCCATGTGCACATGGTCTCTTGGGGTGGTCTGATGACAGCACAGACCCAGCATTGCTGGGGCTGCTGCTGGCACTATGGGGGCAGCCGCGGCCCTGTTGTCGTCCGCGACGACTGCCAGCTGCTGCTGTTGCTGGCATACACCCACGTCGACGCCTCAACCGTCCACCATTGCCCTGGCTCATGAACATGTAGTTGTGGAACCGATCTAATATGTCCCCACAACGTCTGTCTATGACATCTGTGAAATTACGGATGGCAGCCGCAATGTCACGCATACTGTCAGTCATGGCTGGGCGACATGCTGTCAGCTCCCTCAGACCCTGTCTGGTGTACCGTTCCATATGTGACTGTGCCTGCATGACAGCCCGAAACATAGCTGAGGTTGTAAGACCTCTGTGGGCACGTCTGACAGGGGCAGTACGCCCACAGATGCTCCCACGAGAACCCCTGGACATCTGTCTGTGTGGTACCATCTCAGGGCCATGCCCATGGCTGCTGTGTGGGGAAGCATGTGCCACAGATACCACATTACCCTGGTCAATGCCCACTGTATCCTGTCCATCACCTAGGGACATTGGTGACAAAGGGTGTATTGGCAGGATGACTGTGCGCATTGATGGGGTTGACAGCTGTGTACTGTCAATTGGCTGACCAATGACTGACCCTGGCATACTTTCCTGTGCCATTACACAGATGTCGTTATCAGTACCCATGGCACCTGATTCAGGTTCCCTGCTGTATGACACCAGAGCAGCACCAGAACCTGTGGGAGGGAAACAGGAAACACAGTTTACAATGTCTACACAATGTTACCAGTGATGCACACATGCACAGGTGCACATATGCACACGTGCACACGTGCACACTTGCACGCATGCACAGGTGCACACATGCACACGTGCACACATGCACACATGCACAGGTGCACACATGCACACGTGCACACATGCACAGGTGCACACATGCACACATGCACACATGTACAGGTGCACACATGCACACAGTTGCACACTTGCACACAGTTGCACACTTGCACACAGTTGCACACTTGCACACTACTCAGTATGCGAGATATCAACACACAGACATAGACACACCTGCATGCATACACAGAGCACAACTCAGTGAGCCTAATATTACTATTACTATCAAGACTATTAAAGGTATTGTTAATACACACTCACCAGCATGGATAGGCTGCATTGCTGTTACACTGGAGGGACCTGCAGAAGTGAGGAAATTAATGTCAGTGGGCACAACTGTGCCATTGTTACTGAGTATGAAACAGGTCAGTAGTACAACAGTCGCCTTTCACAGGTCAGCTGCTGATATTGAGAATATCACACTTGCACATTAAATACTATGATGACAGCTACAAACCAAGGACACACCTCACACATGCATTAACTACCAGTGTACACAACAGTCAACTATACATATGGCATATTACCTGCACGCTCATAGTCTTGCTGCTGTGTGGCTCCAGCCTCCATCAAAATGCAGGTCTGCTGCTGTTGTTGTTGTTGGCGGGCTGGAGCCACAACACTTATGAGTAGTCCCTCCAGTCTGGTGAGTGGGGGATGTGTAGCCACCCCACCACCTGTGGCAACCTGTTGCCTGTAGATATCCGACGCACGCTGACGGACATTTCTGATTAAATCAGTGCAGTGATGTCGTACCTGCTCATATGTCCTATTATGTGTGCCTATGTCATTTACCCAACTGACCAGGTCTTGCCACAGTGCAGCCCTCTCCTGCTGATTCTGGCTGGTGCGGGAAAAGAGTATTGCATAATCCCGCTCCAGGCTCTGGTGTATTTCCTCATCCTCAGCTGCAGAGTACGCTGGATTGCGCTGGTGAGCCATGGTCCTGAAAAAGGAAATAACATGATATCAGCAAAATATGTCAGCAGAATTTGGCACACATACTACACATGCTACTCGACTGTTGTGATACAACATATCTCACATATATAGCATCTGTCTGTCTATTGGTGGATACACATGTAAATGGCCAGGTATCAGTGCTCAGCCAACAACTGTGCAACAGTACCTGGCACACCCCATACGACATACTACCAAACCCCAGCAGTCAGAACACTGATTCAGGTCCAAAGCACCTCCTCACTCTGGGGGTTTGTATCGAGGTACTGTATGGGATACATCATCAACTACTGTGAGCTGACCACAAACTAATTGCCCTGGATATACATATCCCACCTCCACCACCAGCACAAACGACTACAGTGAATAACATTTCAAATGCAAACTTTACACTTCGTAACACTGACATGGTATCCTTTAAGCCCATTGGGCCAGTGGAAGACACAACCCACAATGCTGATCCCTTCACAAATGATTTCTACGGACATCTCCAAGAATGCATGGATCATGCAATCCCATATAAGACCAAGACACTCTCCACAAAGGGAAAGCATCCTGTCTGGTGGACCCCAGCCATAGACAGATTGTATAACAAAAGATGGAAGCTACTGCAAGACAGAGCATAATTTCATAAAGGGAAGGCATGTCTGATCAGCACTAGTAAGGAGCTATTTTCTCTCATACAAACATCCATGGGCAACTCTGAGAGGGAAATCAATGGGGACACTACAGATAACCACAAGGCCTTCTTCAGTTATGTTAGCAACCTGGTCAGAAACCCTCCAATATGCTCATAGTTAGTACACAACAACAAATAATTCACTGAACCCACAGATATTGGCAACATTGTGGCAGACAGGTTCAATGCAAGTTTCCCCCCTCCCTCTCCCCCAAACTAAGACATACTTATCCCAGCTGACTGTAACCTCCCTGTCATCACAGATGTCCAAGTGAGAGCCGCCCTCAGAAAAGCAGAAAACACAACATGAATGTGACCTGATGGTATCCCCAGTTGCATGCTACATGAACTCCAAGAGGAGCTAAACACACATATAGAAGTGCTATGTAACACTAGCCTGACTACAGGATATGTACCTGTACACTGGCGTACAGCAGCAATGGTTCCACTCCACGAAGGAGGCACCTCTACATACCAATACAATACAACACAATACAATACATTACAATACAATACAATACAATATGCTATTGCCCCTGGGACTACAGCAGCATACTGTTCTGCTACCCTGACCATTGTGACACATGTGATGTGATGGTACCTGCTCCTGTCAAACAGTTACACAGGGTGACTCATATGGCATATTACCTATCTGACTATCATTCAGCAGGGGTATGTGTGACATGTACTCATGGGGAGTCTTGCTTCTTAATGCTGTGTGGTTTATTGCAGGGTATGTGTTATCTGTTGGTAGGAACCTGTACCTCCACCATGTGCTCTCTACTGCAGTGTCACGGACGACACACAGCAGTCATTTAGGTTGTAGATGGTATGAGGTGTTACTATGGTTGTTGGACATCTGTCATCGGTGTGACTTAAGTATGTAAATCCAGGAGTGGTAACCTCTATGTGGGTAGTATGTGTGTACTCTGTGGTGTTGTCAGTCACTGTGCATTGGTAATGTGTTTGAGTGCATTGTCACAGTGTTGTACATGTCACTGTGTCCTTCTCCATATCTGTAGCTGTCATGTGAGGTACATACCATGGCAGCCATTGTGTGATGTGGAGGGGTACACTGACCTACGTGTCCATAGCTGACACACCATGTCTGCTGACACATACCATGTGCAGGTATTCCAGGAAGAGTGTGCCACTGTGAATATCATTGGGGGGGACTACTGTACACATTTATGACCCTGTTCACCCCTGACGCATGCAGTGGTGGGCAGCCAATCACATATCTGGTGGTTACTGGTGTAGGTGATTTGAAATGGGGTATGGTACTCCAGTTTTGACACTGGTGTTCACTCCATACCTTTGTCAGCAGGCACCTGTTGCAATACATCTGTACACATGTGCCTCACTCAGAATATATATACATCTCTCTCTCTCTCTCTATATATATATATATATATATATATATATATATATGTATATATATATATATATATATATATATATATATATATATATATATATATATATATATATGTATATATATATATATATATATATATATATATATATATATATATATATATGTCTCTCTCTCTCTCTATATATATATATATATATATATATATATATATGTCTGTATACATATACACATATATATATCAATGTACATATATTGCTATAGATATGGAGAGGGGGGGTGTGACAGAGAGGGGGTGAGAGTGACAGAGGAGGTGGGACAGGGGTGTGTGAGATCGTCATATACAGTCATATCTGTAGATAGTCAGATCTGTCTGTCTATGTATATGTATCTACATATATCTATATCTGTATGTGTGTATTACATATATATGTTTGTACATATTCTATCTATCTGCATCTGTCTATGTATTCCTACATCCCTCTCTATGTATGTATACATATATGCATATTATATATATATATATATATATATATATATATATATATATATATATATATATACATACATACATATATTGACATACATACGTATCCATATGATAGATAGGTATATCAACATGTTTGTTTACAAAACTGTATACACACACTAACATACTGCTAAACATACATAACTGTGAAACCTACTTTGTACATTGCACTACAACCTACATTCAACCTACATTGATATGTGCACATAGATGCCCTCACATACATATGTATGTACAGCCTTCACTGATAGTTGCTGTATGTCCCCTGCCCTATGCACATCTTCATATACATATGGATACAGACCAATGACACATATGGAAGGTTCACAGTATGTAGACTTTTAAAGTATTACTTTATATTACCTGTGTTTGTCACAGCTGCTTGCGTTGCCATCTGGTTTGGTGTCCTGCTGCTCCAGTTGCCAGTTGTCAGCTTTCAAGTGGTTGTTGATGACTGGTTTTGTTTGTGTATGTTTTTTTTTTTCTCTCTCTCTCTCTCTGTCTCTCCCTACCTCCACAGGGTGCAATGAAAGTATTGCATGTGTGGACTGGGAGTACAGCATGCTTTTGTAGGTATCTGCATATGTCCATGTGATGGCCTCTGCACCAATTGTTAGCCAGCATTTGCTAATTGCATGCAGCCAGTTGTGTACTGATTGCAGTTCTCACTGTGATTCCACAACAGTGCTATAAAAAGGTATGTGAGATAGGCGTAGCCCTTTCAGAGTTTAAGGGCAGGGACCATGCTGGTATGCTGTGGACACTGTTCTGTGAGTGTAAAGGTTAGTATCCCTCTCATATTTCTGGCTGTGTTGTAGATTAACATTTCTCCATTCATTTCTCCAGTTCCCTGTACTAAGTGTGTATGTACACTGACACCTAAGACTACTACTACTGTTAATGTGGGTGTGTGTGCTTTCCTGTGGGACATGTGGTGTAACTGGTATATAGCAGTGGCTCTTGCACTTTGTTGCTATGGCTTCAATATTTGCCCTTTACATTCACTACTTGTATGCCTGCTAGGTGCCTTGACTGTAGTGTGTTGCTGTGGCTTTCCTAATTTCTGAGTACATTCACACCTTGGAATGCTTGCTATATCTGCTAGGGTGTTACTGCATGCAGTGTGGTCTGGCCATGGTGTGGGCCTTGACATCTATTAGGTTATTTGAGTATGCTGCTGAGCAGGCCCCAGAGACTCTCAGGTGCATCTTTTATCTGCCTCATGGAATGGTTCATATCAGTGGGGTACACCCATTAAATTGTCTGGTATTCTGCAGTTGTGACTGTGGGATAGCATGAGCATATGTATTACTACACTATTTCTGCCGTGCAAGTGGTGCATACTTTCAGTACTTCATAGTTACCATTACATGTGTTGTAACACCTTTCTGCCTACTGTTTGTACATTTCACAGGGAGTCTGTGGGGCATCCCTGTAACTCAGTCACTGTTGCTATGTCTAGGCTCTTAACTGTTCACATATGGCAGTGTCAGACCTCTCAAGTGTACAGATATTTGCAGGTTGTCCACATTTTTGCCTCATATTTTGGTCAATATCTCATAAACAGCTTTTTCTGGCAAATCACTGTGGGCTCAAGTCAGACTATAGTGACAAACATTTCAGTTTCAGACTTCATAACCTTCCAAACATCCAACAAAATGCAGAACCTGTTAGTCTCTCAACTGTCTAAGTTTGTTGTAGCATTATTTGGAATGTGTCCCTGCTTTTGGCCCTTTGCTCCACATTTTTTATTACGTAGTCCAGATGTGTTCCTGTAAGAGGTTGTGGGGTATGGGCAGTGATTATCCTGCTGTGAGTATGTGTGTGGCTTGCAAGGTGCTACAGTGACATTATTACCTACTAGCTACCAACTAGCATGGCTGTTTCTGTTCACACACTACTATTCTAGAAATCCACTACATTTGACAGTAAATATACATGACATGCTTTGTGTACTACACATCCTATATTCCCTTTACATTCATTCCTACTATTACATGATATAGTTATTGTAGCACAATGTTCTTATATAACAGTCATGGCTTAGTGGTAAGTCATGCAGACTACTGTTTCCAAGGTCCTGGGTTTGGGACTGACAGTGGGATTTTATTTTGCTTTTGAGCAGACTACAGGACTTGTCATTCAGAGTGACTAAGGCACTTTTAAGCAGTTGTAACTGGGTTAGCGCTGGTTTGCGCGGAGCTCACGCATGCGCACTGGCATTCAGCTCCATGCACAACCGCTTACAACTGCTTAAAAGTGCTTACTCTTGCGCACACCCGCGCTATTTTCTTTGAAAGAAATGAAAATGGGGAGACAGGAAAGTGGTGAAAAAGGGGTCACAAAGAGGATAAGACAGTAGGGAAACAAGCTCGGGTTTTGCAGGAGGGATGTAGGTAAGGCCCATAGCTGCCCATTTCTTCATCAGCAACAGCTGTGCATATGTTTGTAATTTGGTGTGACATTTGAAACCTTCCACCCCTGAGAGAGGTGTGAGGACAACAATAATACTTGTTGTACAGCCAATTGTAATTGACAGTTTCCATGTCCAGCAGACATGTGTGCAAAATGGGCAGCTATGTATGGGGTGTAATTTGTTTGTGGGTACAGAGTGCCCCCCCTTTTTTTTTTTTTTCAGGTGAGAGTGGTATGTCAGGTACAGGAAGTCGGTATAGCTGGGGAGGTAGGTTGGGTAGGTTAACAGACAAGACAAACAAGACGCATACAGGGGCGGTGTATGACACATGTGGGGGGGTTACACAATTGACGTTGACGGACATTTGGATATCTAGAGCCCATGAGCCCACAGATGGCAACAGTGGAACTGATATCCCCACCCATGGGCAGTTGCCACTGTGCCTTCACGGCCCAGGACAGGGCTGTGCTGGGGGCTGTGTAGGCCGGGCAGCAGGCACGCCGTTAGTTGTGCCACCTGTGCCTCAAGCTGGCGTAGGGGCCCAAGAACAGCTTCCTGGATCTCCCTACGCACCACAGTCCGGACACTACAGAGGGTGAGTGGTTGTCCTCCTCCGGCCACACTTGCAGAGGGGGGGCGAGCCCCATCCCCTGCAGCGCTTCCACCCGCAGGTGGCACAGGGACACCGGAGGAGGGTCCGGCCTGGGCACTACTGCCAGGTGCACTCGCCAGCTGAGGAGGGAGAGGTGGGTCCGCTGGAACCCGCCTTCCCTGTCGTCCTATGTTTTGCATTATGTCATGACAGTTTGGGTTAGTAACGTACAATACCATTCACAATTAGTTGTGACAGCATGCATTAGTATTCCCATTAACCAAACACCCAGATATTCAAACCATTGAACAGCAAGCATAACACATGCATATTTTGAACAGCAATACACAGTCCAACAACATGCAGGGTTGATTTATGGCAACAGGCCATCAGGTTTGGATGTATGAACAGGGCAGATGCATCAACGTACATGCAAATATGTATGAACCAACAGGACAAATGTCCAGGGGTGTTAATTGTGATTGCACATACCAATTTCACGTGGAATGGATTATATGTGGTTATAGGGTAGGGTGAAGAAAATTTAATTAACAACTTCAAATACCAATACATATGCTGTACATTTCTAATAGCTGCAGATATATACACACTACAGTTCTGCCTACAGTTTCCTGTGTGATAACTACTTCAAGTTGGTGATAGGAATGTTACTGCTACATCAATATACATTTTCATTTTTATTCATACACATTCATATCTGCCTCTGTTCAGCTACATCATATTGCTACATTTGCTTTATATAGCTATAGACAACTGTGGATGTTTGGTATTTCAGACAACCATACTATCTGCATATTGCAGACTGAGAGCAACATATGCAGATTTTGGGATACACATTCCAGCTGCGGTAACATTTTCAACACATTTTACAGTTTGGTTGATCAATATGATCAGAAACATTATCAATAAACATTGGAATATTCTACTGGCTAATGACAAGCTGCGAAGTATTTTGGGACCACGATGTCTTTTTTCATACAAACGTGGTAAAACCCTAGGCTCCTACTTGTCACATTTCAAACACATGGCAAGTGGGGGTACTATCTATAAACAACTGACACTTCATGGTGATGAACTTATTGGTTCATTTCCCTGTGGTCATTGTGGATCCTGCCCACATATGCCTAAATCAAAGGAGTTCTCCAGTCATAATACCAGTAGAATATTTGATATTAAGATCTTTGGTAATTGCAGCAGCGATTGGGTGGTGTACCTTGCCTCCTGTTATTGTGGGGCATTCTATGTAGGACAAACCTCTAGAGCTCTTAGATCCAGAATGAATGAACATCGGAGTGATATAAAAAACCATAAGGAGACTAGTGCCCTTTATCAACATACGCGTAAACATCCTCAGGCCAAGTTTAGTTTCATTGTTATTGATCGTATTTCTGGAGACAGAACAAATAAACAAGGTTGGCATGGGTTATTGGATCAAAAAGAGAAATATTGGATCACTACATTGGGTGGTTTATTTCATCTGGGACTAAATGATCACTTATAGGAGAATATGGTTATCTTGTAACAACAATGTTGACCAATCTGATACTAAGCCTTGGGTCACATTGATCTTTAGAAACAATCTGGTTTTATATATGTGAGCAATGAACACAAATATACTTTGGTTCGGTATGGATCTGAGTTTAGGACACTGAGCCATATGGGCCTTTTTGTAGCACTAACTATGGTATGGGCTTGGTTTATGTATATAATATAGGTAACTGTTATGTGGAAAATCTCAGTGTTTGTAGGAACAGTATTTACTCAGTATATGCTGGTTTTTGACTAGCAACTATATATGTTTTCTTCTATATACTTATACATGTCACATGAGATTACCCCAATCCATTTTTCCATTTTCAGTTTTGGATGTTATGTTTTTTTGTGCCTTTTGTTCTTTGTTTTATTTTTACTCTTTATGTTTTATTTTCACTATTGTTGGTGATAGCTATATACTCAGGATATGTCGATCACCCAATCTGCCTAATAGCACCCATTTTGACACAGATAGTCTGGGCTATTTAAGCCAATTCAATACATGTATTCGATATGCATTACCACTAGTGGTAATGACGAATCCATGTTTAATATTTGGTGCCTGTGGCGGAAAAATATATATTTATATGGCTATACAGATATATGTTATACTGTACTAACAACATGTTAAATTATCTGTATACATCTATTCAGGGTTGTCATCTTCTCTGTTCAGGATTGACTTTTTCACATATGTTACCCACTGTATATTTGATTGTCAAAAATACTAAGTTAAAAATTTGTTTTCAATTTCATTAATATTCATGAGCTCAATTTTTTATTGGCTCATGCTATGTATTTAAATTGATGAGTAAAAGGAACTTGACTGTACTGTCTTACACTGAAGAAGGCTGTTTGCCGAAACTAGTCTGTTTAAGTACTAAAATAAATATATTGGAACTCCTTGCTGCTTTGCTGGTCTATTTGGTGCTTTCTACTTGGTTTGGACCGTGCATTCCCTCGTGCATAGGACTTGGTCTGTTCTGTGATTCAGCATGCCCTCATGCATATGCATGACATGCTGACGTCACACCGTTTAACTGCAGCCTCCGTGTAAGCCTTGTAACTCTTACACGGAGGCTTCGTGAATCCTGCCCATAGTTTTAGTACATCCCCTAAATACATTTCTGAAGTATCTTCCATATTATTGAATCTGATACTGTCAGGCTTTACTTACTCCTTGAATGTGTGTTTGGTTCCGTATCTCGGAAATGGCTCGGCTGTTATTCCAGCTCCTGCCTTCCAAAAACTCTCAAGCTTAGCCCTACCCATAATGCTTCTCTCAAGATTACCGTAGATCACGTTTACTGCTTTAAGTGCCAGATTCGTTCCTCTCCTGTCAGCTACCGAGCTCGCAATTTGTGTTGTTTACTCTATTTCGAATCTTTCTAAATAGCTTCTTCTCTAAAAAAAACTTGTTCTATACCCAGCTCCTCTTTTCTTGGTTTCTGGTGTGTTTCTTCCCCATCCTCTTAGGAAAATCACAAAAGCACAAAATATACTGACATAAAACAATAAAACAGCGTGGACCATGAACTGCAGAACTCCACTTTAATAAATGTTTAGCGCTTTCATCAGAACTGTTTCCAACTTCTTCAGAACCCGGTTCTGAAGAAGTTGGAAACAGTTCTGATGAAAGAGCTAAACTTTTATTAAAGTGGAGTTTTGCAGTTCATGGTCCACTCTGTTTTATTGTTTTTTCCCCATCCTCTTACTTTTTGTTTTTCTCCTATTATATGTTATCTTCCTCCACTATGTTGGTTTATCACCCATTACATCACTACACAATACTTGTATTCCTTCTCTCCCTAGCCTATAATGCCACTGATATCCACTATCCAGACATTATTTTCTATCAGTCCCATACACTCACACATACCTCTCCTCTACCTCATTCTAAATCTTTTAATGATATCAGCTCTTTTTTATTCTACAGTTACAACATTCTTCTCTTCCATTTTAAATATATACATTCCACAAAGTCTCACCTATATATTTACAGGTATGACCAACTAATTGCCAAACTTAAAACCATAGTACTGCACTCCTTAACATATATTAAACTCCAGTGTGATATCCATCCCAACCCAGGCCCAAACTGTGACCTCCCTCCCTATCAGAAATTTCTCCTTGACTCCATTTCTTCTAATACACACCCAAATCTCACTGAATCAACCCTACATACCTCACTAACTACAACCTCCAATTCTGATCTTCTAATAACCAATTTCAGTCTCAGAAGCTTTATGAATGAAATCACCTTATTCCATGCCACCTACTCTTCAGACATAGCTGTCTTAACTGAAACCTGGTTAAAGCCCCACATCAAGGACTCTGAAATCACACCTAATGGCTACAATATTATTAGACAAGACAGGCTAATCAAAAGAGGTGGGGATGTGGCTATTATGTTTAAAAACTCTCTAATAATTGAAAAACTAAACTGTACTCCCCCAAACATCCCAAATGTTGAAATCTTAACTACACAACTAAATATTAATACTCACAAAACCATTAATATCATAGTCATCTACCTGCCCTCAAGTAACAACCTGTCCTACATAGAATCCTTACTTTCTTGGTCAGCTTCCTCCTTCAGCCAAGAAACTATCATACTAGGGGACTTTAATCTGGGCTGGCTATCCTGCTCCTCTAACTACCCCACTAACGTTATTAACATATACAATTTCACACAAACTATTAACTTTCTCACACATACTGACAAACATCCAAAAAAAATCATTACTTGACTGGATATTACCCAACAAACCTAACATGGGGTACCAGTCTGGATGTCTACCAGTCACTTTGAGTGATCATGCCCCCATATTTCTAGTCAGAAAAAGAATTCAAACCCAAACCTGCATTCCTTTCAAGTACATTTGCAGTAAAAAAGACTTCTCCCCTGACATTTTTAATTTACTTCTTCAACACTGTGACTGGTCCTCACTAAAAAATCTGCAACTAGACCTTGCAGTTGAATATTTCAACACTAAATTCCTTGACATCTTAAATAATCTTGCCCCTTCTAGGAAAATATGTCTCAAATCCAAACAATTGCCATGGCTATCTAATGATGCCAAGCTTGTAATTAAATAAAGGAATAGGGCCTATTTACTATATCACACTACCAAGGATAAAATGACCTCTCCCTATAGCAACAACTAAGAAATCAAGCAAAGAAACAAGTTATCAGTGATAAAAAACTTACTTTGTAAACTGTCAACAAAAGAATCAGCACAACCCCCAAACGTTTTGGCAAAACATCAACTGTGTCCTTAACCCTGGGGAAGCTTTCACCCCTCCTCCTTCCACATCTAATTCCTCTGAGCTCTTAGCTTCACAGTTCAACTCTCACTTGATCAACTCAATCACTTCCCTCCTTGACAACAAACAAAACCTACCCCACTCAGCCCCATCCCTTCCTCTGAGAGCACAAATACTTTCTCCTTCAAACCTATTCAAACCTCTTACATAAAAAACTACTAAGTAAACTAAAACCCTGCTGTCTTGCTGCCGGCCATCTATCCAATGAATTTCTAAAAGTAGTCGCTCCTTCCATTGCCTACTCCATTTCCTTTCTAACCAATCGCTCTATCTCAGAACAGTATGTACCTCTCCTTTTGGAAGACTTTTCACATCATACATCTCCATAAGGGAGGTCCTTCTAAAGATATTTCTAACTACTGACCAACTGCCATCCTGTCTCCCATAGAAAAAAAATCCTTGCAAAATGTATACACCATCAACTTATGTTCCATCTTACTACTAACAATCTACTATCCAGTTCTCAGCATGGTTTCAGACCTAAACGTAGTACTAACACAGCTCTAATAACCTTCACTGATATTATTCATCACCTCAAAAATGAAGGCCAGTAGGGGCGTGGCCAAGATGCCAGTCTGATAGCAGCAGAAATCCATAGCTCTGATTAGAGTTGAATATCCTGACAGGAAATATACTTTAATTTTTAGAAAAATCTAACTAAAAGTATACTAAAAGTTAAATTAACATAGACTCATTATTTTCTAAAAATTAATACATAGTCAAGAGAATTTTTTAATTATTCCTGTCAAGACATTTTCTACTGGAGATCTCAAGATGAGCAACTCAAAGATTTCCAAATTCTGGTAATCACGGCCACAGAGGTAGAAACCACACTCTCCAAAGCTAAGAATACAGCATCCATGGGACCAGATGACATCCCAGGCTGTGTATTACATGAACTACAAAATTAACTGGCACCTCACCTAACTGTCATGTTTAATCATAGCCTCATCTCAGGCTTCATGCCCACTGAGTGGCACACAGCTACAGTTATCCCACACCACAAGGGAGGATCCACCTTGGATCCCGGGAACTACCGCCCATCAGTCTGACGAGCCTGATCTGCAAGGGCATGGAACGCATTATCATGGAACTTATAAACAAAGACCTTGCAACCTTCAACCACTGGACCCCACCCAGTTTGGGTTTGTGAAGGGCCGATTTTGTCTCCTGAACCTGATTGACTTCTTCAAATCAGTATCCAGAGCTGTGGACGAGGGTAAGGCAGTCCACACAGCCTATGTGGACCTCGCCAAGGCCTTCAACACCATCCCACACTCTGGAAGCATAGATAAACTTACTAAGCTGGGCATAAATTCCTACGCCACTTGATGGGTTGCCAACTGGCTTACTGACAGAACCCAGACTGTAAAAGTAGCTGACTCCAAATCCAGCTCCAGACAAGTGGAGTACCTCAAGGTTCAGTCCTGGGACCACTCTTGTTTTGCATCTACTTCTCTGAAGTACAGGCCAACACTAAGGGACTCTGGCTAACAAAGTTCGCAGATGACTGCAAACTGGGAGCCATTATTGAATCCCAAATGATGTGGACATTCTACAAAAGGGCCTAACAAAAACAGATGCCTGGTGCCAGAGCCATGGGCTCAAGCTTAATGCCAAGAAATGTATAGTTATCCCCTTTGGAAAAAAACATGTACCCATGAATTACCACATAGGTGGTAGTACACTAAACATCGAAAGTGTAATGAGAGACTTAGGGACACAGGTGGACAGTGGTCTCACTTTCGATAACCACATCACCACAACAGTCAGGAAATCCTTCTATGTGGCACACCTCATCACTAAGGGCTTTTCATCCAGAAAAAAGGAGGTCATTGTCCCACTGTACTCATCCCTCATTAGAACCATTATAGAGTATAATGCCCCATTTGGTATGTACCTCACAAGACATCTGCAACAGCTGGAAAGGCCACATAAATACCTCACTAAAAGAATCACAGGCCTAAAGCAGATGCCATATGCTGTTTTTCACACTGTGCTACATAAAAATATGTCTAGGAATGTCTGTATAAGACTGTTGTAATTACAAGGTCAGATTGTACAACCAAGAGAAACTTAGAAAGAAAAAAACTGAAATGAACAAACAGTGATGTCTCAATATCTCACTCTGATGAAACAGAAATTATATTTTTAGCAAACACAGGCACGGGTCAAATCCTGGGAGTGGTAGTAAGTTGTATGCATAATCATACCTCTTAACTGTACAGATTTTCCCAGAATGTCCAGATATTTGGCTCATATTTTTTGTCCTGTTCTTCTTTTTTTCCTGGCAAATCAGTGGGATGATCTCAGGATTGTAGTCACAAAATAATGACATACATTTGAGTGCCAGACTTCAAATCCTTCAGAAAATGTATATTAAAACAAATCATGTTACTCTAGCAACTGTCTAAACATTTATAAGAGCAATATTCAAAATATGTCCCTATTTGTACCCACAAGTTGTTAAGCTTTGTCCACATGTTGTGCATTAAGAGATTGAGAGGTATGTGCATAATTACAACTAGGAATCTGGGAATATGTGTAGAAACAGTCAGGTAGTGTTAACACAAATTCCCTCCACAGGTCTACCAGGTAAGAAAAGTAGTAGAATTTAGCTGTAAGAAAGTTGAAGTATACATTGTGTACAAACATACCACTGCCCAAACCAAGGCCATAGGGTATTGTAATAATACCTGTAGAGTAATGATTAGAGCAGTGATCATTAAACTTGTGAGTACTGCAATGATATATAACTTAATTGATATCCCCCCACCATATCTGCAACAATTAATCTAATCACACAAATCAATGGGTATGTTTACATCAAACCTACTGTTGGGACATATGTCCTATTGTTCAACAAATATTGAAATGTGTTTCTATTAATCTTCCATGTTGAAATACTATCATTGGTGGCCTATTGCTATCAGTGTAACCTGCATGCTGTTGTAATGGCCACTGTAGTTTCATATATGCATGCATTCTGTTTGCTATGCAACTGTTCCAAATCTGGTGTTTTGGGTAAATGGGAATTTCTATGCATGGTGTTATAACTAATCCTGGATTGTACTGATTATTACTAACCCACATATGTTCTAAAACTGCAACATTTGTGAAGGCCGATCCCAGTGGACCCACCTCTCCCACCTCATCTGGCTGTGGCACCAGGACCCAGCATGCCTGGGACCCACCCCAGGACCTCCTCGTCTGCTGGTCCTGCACCACCTTTGGGTGGAACTACTTCAGGGGATGGGGCTTGTTCCCCCAGGAGCGGACGTGGACAGGATACTGTCACCCTAAGTCAGGTCCAGGGATTGGTGCGTAGTGAGCTCCAAAGGGAGTTTGGAGATCTGCTATGTCAGCTTGAGGGGCTGCGTGCTGCAATTAGAGGGTCAGCCTGCCCCAGCACAGGCACCATCGGGGCCGTTAAGGTGCAGTGGTGGCTGCCCATGGGTGGGGACCTCAGTCCCACTGTTTCCATTTGGGGGCTCATAGGCTTCCGATTTCCAAACACCCCTCCCCGTCCAAGGTGTTTACTCCCCATGCATCATATACTGCCACTTTATGCTGTCTTGTTTGTTTTGTCTGTCTTCCTACGCAACCAACTTTCCCAAATATACCTACTATCCTTTCCCAACATCCCACTCTCACCTTAAAACAAAGGCAATCTGTTCCCCAAAAAAATTTTCGTCCCATACATAGCTGTCTATTTCACAGACTTGTCCACTGGACACATATAATCTGGTCTAATTGGCTTCACAACATAATATTGTCGTCCTCACCCCTCTCTGGGGTTTGAGTGTCCAAATATACCTCCAAATTCAGTATATGTGCAAAGCTGTTGCTGTAAAAGAAATGGACAGCTATGGACCTTCCCTACACCTGTCCTGCACATCCCTAGCTACTTTCCCTATTGTCCTTCCCTCTTTATGCCCCCTTTTTTACCACTTTCCTTTCTAACCCTTTTTTCTTTTCTTTTAAAGAAATTAGCACAGGGGTAAGCGGGAGTAAGCACTTTTAAGCAGTAGTAAGTGGGATTAAGCCTGTTTGTGCAGCACTAAGCAATGCCTACACAGATTAAGCACTTTTCAGGCTGTCTGTAAGCATATTTAACCAGAAGTTAACATTGCTTACCACTGCGCAAACCTGCGCAAACACACTTACAACTGCTTAAAGGTGCCTTAATCACTCTGTATCCAACATCCCTTGTTCTGCCCAGCAACAATAATCAGCCCTTGCAAGTCTTGAACCCAGGGCACCATAGCCACAGCAAGTTACCACTAAGCCATCTGAGCTATAGAAATTTATGATGTTTTCTCAAACATATCATGCACCACAGTCATTCAACAGTAGGGAAAATGTATTTATATATGTATATGTGTGTGTGTGTATATATATATATATATATATATATATATATATATATATATATATATATATATATATATATATATATATGTGTGTAGCCATACATGTCTATATATATATGTATATATACATATATATATGTATGTATATATGTATATATGTATATATACATATATGTATATATACATATATGTATATATGTATATATATATACACATATACATGCATTCAGACATCGAATCCACACCCTGAACCTCTCACTGCAAAACATCTGCCAAAAGGCACTGTAAATGGGGGTGAAGGGGCCCGAAATAGGGATCTCTTGCAATTATTGCCATTACCCGTTCCTCCATAGCTGAACTATTCTGCCTTGCTACAAAATAACCAGCACCTGAAAGTCTTGAACCCAGGACCCTGGACAACATGGCCACAACAAGTTACTAGTAAGCCATCTCAGCTGTAAGATGTTGGGATGATTTCTCTAACATATCATGCAGAACAGTCAGTCTACCATAGGGAATGTACAGTGTGGAAGCATTAAACATTCTAATGATACATACACACACACACACACACACACATATATATATATATATATATATATATATATATATATATATATATATACATGTATGAATATATAAATACACATATATATATATATATATAGAGAGAGAGAGAGAGAGAGTATATATAGAAGATGCACAGCATATCAAACAGCCATTATTCCTACAGTTGCCACCTTTTCAAACAGCCAGTGTCTGATACTTTCCTACAAATGAGAATTATTGCATGAAACATATAACCACACACAATACAAAGGACATGACGCCACACACAGTTTGCATACATATAAATGTCTGTGTACTATTTCAGTTGTTCATGCCATTTCTTATAGGATCTAGGTGTTTGAAATACATAATAACTGATTAATGCAACTCTCAAAGAAAACACATGATACAGTAATCTGCAAAACATAACATACTTTGCTGTCTAGGCTAAAGCCTTCAAGTAGTACAACAGTAAAAAACACACTTGACTTGAAGGTAAGAATCAATCAACACTTAATTACAGATGTAGTTCAACAGCCTCCAGTTACACTCTGTACTCAACCCCCTAGGGGGAAAAGTATCAGTTGTCACAATGTAAATGTATCTGTTACATAACAATGCTTAACTTAAAATGTCACTATCATGCTGACAAACAGAATTGTGTGCAAGACAGTAAGCTCTAGCCCACCACCGTTCCCATGGTGAAACATATGAAAATGTACAGCCATATACCTTAATGTTTCTTATTGCTAATATCCCTCACATGTTATAACAGCCTAGGTTAAAAACATTTAATACCCCTCCCCCATTAAATGTCTTACAGGGGGATATAACAGTGTTTTCCATACAGGGACCTCCAGACTGTACAGGGTCACACATGTTTTGCCCAGCTGTACCCCTCATATATATGGACCCTACCCCACAACTTGTGTGGAAGTCCACAACATCACTGGAATGATAGCAGGAATGTCAGCACTAAATAATGATAGACCATTACCTATCAACCTCTTACTGCATGACTAGTATATAGGTGGATGACAGAGGCTGAAACAGAGGGCCATATTTGAAATATTGCTGTTATAAACTGTGAAAGTTGCTGGTGTTACAGGATTGGTTGCAACGTACCCTTACTCAAGAATATGAAATCAGAAACACAAATGGATGTTGCCATGTACTGATAGCAATCAATGGAGAGAATGCCACTGATATGTCAGTGACAAGACCTGTGCAGGGAACAGACAAAACATAATAGCCAGTCCTCTGGCCATCATGTGGATAGGTCCATGGTTGAGAGCTATGCAGATAGACTGCATTCTGTGCAAAACTAGCATGCACACACAAACCCTGTAAATCTAGCAGTATTCAATGCATATAAAAGCAATACTCACACACTGTCCCTAGGTCTGGAACCTTATACAAACTTGCAGCTGGCCTGTGTCCACAAGTCCTGTTGTAAGAGGTATTGCTACCTGCTGTCTGTAACACCGCTGCCCACACACAGGAAGGATGTCTTCCATACAGGAAGGGTAAAGGGACAACTCCCACATGTTGTAATTATTTATAGTAGTATGTTGCTTTGACTTTGGCTATTGGAAGACCTACACAGCTGCCTGCATGTAATTAGCAAGTAGGGAACAGAAATTGGTGCAGAGGCCATCACCTGAACATGAGCATCACCTACAAAAGCCATGCTTCAACATGATTTAATGATGTGCTGCTGAACAAATGCTATGGACATAGCATCTGGCTCGGTCTGCAGTGGGCCATACCTGTCAGCTGTGCAGATCTGCACAGAATGTCAAGATTTAGCCATCATCATGTTTGTTCTGTTCCTCCAAACATCTATATTAGCCTGGCAAATAGCTGAAGATGGAAGTAATGAAGTCATGACAGACACATGAGTTTCAGACCCCACCACCTTCAGAAAAGTCATGGTAATGTGAAATGTATCATGCACAAACTTCATAGGTTTGTAATAGGCATATCTATGATCTGTCCCTATATAGCCCCTCTAATGTTAGGCTCTGTCCACATGTGATGCTCTAAGAGGTGGCTAGGTTGGGTCACAGTTGGGGAGCCTGGCACACCCTGGGAAAGGACAGCTAACATATGGTAGAGTATCTGTCAAACAGTCGTGTCTGTGCCACTGCTAGACCAGTTAATGGGATGTTCCCCATATCCATATGTTACATGTGAATATGAGTATTCTACATGTTTGTATTGTAAATCTGGGATACTTATATAGGGCATGAGCATAATAAAGCACTGTTGCAGATGTGTGTGTTAAACTGCATGTGATATATTGAATTAATAACATTCAACTGTACAGTGTTCATCTGGACAAAGTTCACAGTTGTGACAGATATCTGTAGTCACTTACACATATACTTGTGTTATGGCAGCTATATTGATACATTATCAAAATTGACTTTCCTGTTTTGTCACCCAGTGAGTAGACCAATGACCAGAAGTTATGGTATAACAGGATGAGACGTCTGATTGAGCTGCAAGACTGTAAATACAGTGTGCCATAATGATATAGAATGCAAATGTGTACCAGGTATCCCCTGAGCATGTGTATGTATGCGTATGTTCAGCTGAAAGGCACAAAAGTAATAAGATGGGTCACAAGCAGTCCAGAAAATAGGATGTGCATGTTGCACATGTGTGTAATACCATGGTCACTGCATACAACAAAATAAAATGTGTACTGCTACTAATTGTTGCATTGCCATGACACTGATATGGGTAATACAGCAGGCATGCTTAACACATAGTAATCAGAGAAGTGTACAACTGTGTTATGACCCACTGTCCATGCCTACCACTAACAGCTATAGCAACACCCATATACACTGGATATCAAAGTGCACAGACCCCTGTTGGAATGCCAGGTTTGTGTGCTATATGCCAATGAGACCACAGGAAGTCATGTCAAAATGTTTCTCACCTCAAATGTGACCCATAACCTGTACAATTCTATTGAAAAAGAAACAAAGCTGTTTCATGGAAGGTAAGCAACCATTGCCAAGTGAAGATGTGATATGACGTTAGAGTACAAACCAAGACAAATGGATGCTGTAATCATCTCAGCACGTGTTTACTCAACATACCAGTATAAGGGTGTGCACACACTTTCAACTGGCTTACCATACAGAGCATTATTTCCCATATGCTGGAGGGACAGGTTCATAACCCAGAGACTGCCCATGCTATGGAATTGACTTCCCATACATGTCAAGCAGAGCACCTCACTGGCCCTCTTCAAGAGAAATCTTGATGAGTGGATGGGAAATAGAACATTTACCTCAGGGATCACTCCAGTGACTTTACCCAACAGAGGCACTGGGAACTAAGGTCAGGTGGCACAATGCCAGGGTAATCCCATGGGCTAGGCTTGTAAAGGCTCCAGGGCCATTAGCCTAGTACACACCTATAAACCTATGAACCTATATGTTTGCACAGGACAGGTTGTTATGTTCCCTATTGAACTGAGCAGGCTATAGGGCACAAGTAACATACACTGTAACAGGGGTGTGTACACGTCATATCCACTGTAGCTATATGGAATCAGCAGTACCTTACCTGTACAACCATCATCCACCAACGATAGAGTAATCCCCCTTGGTGGACACCATCAAGACACAAAGCATATAATAGGTTGCTATAGTGGCTGTACAGAGACATATAGGTGCAGACCACAACTTTGAAGCAAGTGCACCTCTATCTGAGCAAGCATGTAGGTTCACAGGTGACCTCCTGTAAGGCTGACTATGACTATAAATCAGACATATGCAAACCATCAAGGCCAATTGCAACCATGTCTACACATATGTACACAGTCTCAGAGCTAGTAACACAAGTCAAACTGTACTGCGGGTAAAGCACACCTCATACATGCATGCCAAGGATACAGGCAACCTGCATCAGACAGGATAGGTGGTAACAGTGGCACCCTGTCCACAACAGTAGTACAGGGGAATATGCACATCAGCCACACTCCTGCCAGCCTCAGTGGTGAGCATGGACATAATGCTGACTGATGGCAATAACAGCAAGTCTCCATGGGGTATGAAAACATCACAGTTTGCTTCCTACATGAACACAGGTATGTGCTCACAGTCCCATCACACACTGCAGTCAAACATACTCATGCCACAATCCACACACCATCCACATGGAAAAGGCCACTGTCATCCTGCTACACAGAAATGAATGTTGTGTAGTGGATTATGCCATTAAGTGTCCAAAATTGGAGGAACTGGACAGGTCAGGGCCAGGAGTGTAATGCAAGATATACAAGCCATGATAGCTTACAGTGTTATGGTATAGTCTGGATTATTTGCAAGTAATACCCACTGTTGATGTGCATGTGGACAATGGTTTGAGGTCCTCTGACCTTTTCTCCTGTTTATGTCTTCCAGGTAGAATGTCCCAGGAATGCCTGCCCGCATACACACCCCTGGAAAATTATGTAATAATCCAATTCCTCATAATCCATCATGCTATCCTGTTTGGGCGCAGGGCCCAGGATCTGCAGGAGAGGACTGCCCTGTTGAATGAGCTCATGCACAGGGTAAACAATGTCAACCTGCACAACCACAGTTATGAGCAGGTGCAGCATAGCTGCACAGATCTGATCTGCCACACCCGTCAGCATGCTGCTACAGTTAGGAGGGGCCAGCTAGCCACAGGTGGGAGTCATGCCATCCAGCCCCCACTGACACATGCTGAGGAGCTCCTCGCCAGCCTTGGGGCACCCACCTGCCAGCCAAGCCAGAAAGCTGAAGACAGCATTGTGGAGGTGGGTGCCGCCCACACAATGGACAAGGAGCGTGCAGATAAGGCCCCAGGGCACATTAGTAGACCACTGCTGCTTAACCATTTTCATCTGTAAAGTATCTACATGTATATGTCAGATAAGATAGTCTGTTACTGCAGTGTAGTAATGAACAGATGTGCATAGTCTCTAGTATTGTGGGTTTGTACTGCTGATGTGCTGAAATGCTGCTCCCACCCTGTACCAATGCCACATGTGTGGCTACTGACATTATGTCTCTCACACAACTATTTAGGTCCCTCTGGTATATAACTCAGGCAGCAGCCTGTAGCTGGTGAGTATGGAGTTGTTTTGTTCAGGTTTGCCAATACACCGGCCATGTTATGGCCATGCCATTTGCCATGCACACATTTAACACACCTACCCATAATGCATGCTGTACATGTTCACTTATTGTTGCTGTTAACTGCACTGCATCACAGTGGTCACCATGGTGGCATATCTGAAGGGTATGTAAGAGTCCTGCAGTATACCTAACAACCTGTCAGTGCAAGATGTGTGGACAGAGATGAACATAATGGTGGGACAAATAGCCTACAGTAGGGACATGTCTGAAACATTACCTTTATACAGTGGCTACAACAGTGTATACACCACTATTACAATGGCAACTGTTCCTGATCTAAACAACGGCAAATCACAATACCACATTCCACACCTTTTACAACCTGTAATGTGATCCTAACGTGAGCAATGAATGTGTAATATGGAATCCTATGTTATGACAACAAATATGGGAATACATACCTTAACAAACACTGGAAGCATATGTGTGAACACACTCCAAATAACATATTGTGGAAGCAGCTTGTGAGGTACTGACAGCATTCACTCTTCTTGAGTACACACCTTCCATCAAATACAGGGCCTCAATGTCACACCAAGTAATGGTCTGCTGTCCAAGAAGTATGTTCATGACATTTGCCCACACACCTGCAACAGAGGCAGCCATGGCTTGCACACATCTTACAAACTATGAAATGGATCCCTTATCTGAAAGGTAGCACTCAGGAGTGGGAAAAGTAGCCTTACCTCACCATTGCCTATACCATGGCGAACAGTGCAGACAGTCATGTATGTGTGTGAAGTATGGGACAACATTAATGTAGAAAGTAAACAGATGCCCATCCAAAACAGATGACAACACATGTTGCAAACTGGTCACAGAGGCTGTCCAGAAACATGCAACAACACTGAGGGACTTGCAGGAATATCTAGCAAGTACTGCCTGTGCAGTACCTGTATCGACAATTGCCTGGAATCTGCATAAGTGTGGCCTATGTGTTAGGGTAATCAGACAGAAGAGTTGTTCCACAGGAAACATCATCCAGGGCTCTCTACAGGTAGCATATGCATAACATCAGGTCTTCCAAAGGCATGTATTGCAATGTGTAATGGTGTCATGAGACTAAGGCTGAAACCTACAGACAGTATTCATAAAGATACATGTGGTGCACAAGCAACACCTCACCCCACCATCCCCATTTTTACCTTGTACACCTTTTGGGTTGCTGTTCATTAGCAGGAACTAGGCTGGTAGACATGGCATTTGGAATTTGGAACACTGCAAAATAACACTCATGTGTGGCCCATAGTTGTTAAGCATCTGCAGTAAGGCTGAGGATGGGGAGGGGTGTCATCCTGAAACACAACAATGAACTGAAGCATTCATCCAGAGCTCACTAAGAATGGCTGTATCTGAACACAGTCAAGGTCATGAATTGTGCCAGACATAACCCTGATTCTACAGCAATAGTGAAGCCATTGTGTGACCTCCAAGGGCTGTGCACATGAGCTGACCTTGCAATCTGACAGAGTTGGGGACATTTGTAGGGCGGAGTAACCAAATAATGGTAAGTGAAGATGGGCCATGCTAGTATACCCCTTCCAGCAATAGTGACTGCTGTAGTTCACTTAACAGGTGCTGCAACAAACCATTGTGTGAAGAGTGTGCACACTTATGCAACCCACATATTGTATGCATCTCACTCAGCATCTGCATGACTAACACATTTGTTTGATACTGCACTGGATTGCACAAGTCATATGTCACATATCAGGTGTGTGTAATGTTAACGTATGCAGTATTGTGGCCCCATTGCATATCATGGAAGAGGCTGGCATGTCAACAAGGGTGTGTACACTCCTCATATTCACATTAAGCTTTGAAGGCTGTCAGTTTAATCAGATTTTATTGCTCATACATGCACTGCTGATGATGAGATCTGCAAATCAGAGGTCAGGCATTAACTACTGACATCAGTCCTCATATCTCAGGCATGTGTCAGACAAACACATAGGGGCTGTGAGCAACAGAGCAAACATAACTACCACACATATACACATTCAGCAATGGTGTGTACACTTGTAAGGTATGGTGCATGGGACATGACAATGTGCTGTATAGATGCACAGCTGTACTGTGTACATGGATGCAGTGTTCCAGGGGCATCACCTACTAACACAACTCATACATCACAGAGATGTATAATGTTGGTAACAATGATTGCGTATGGCTGCAGTGCATGCTGTTGAGTGCCATATGTCATGCATGTTGACTGTTGGGTAATGAGAGGTCTGTGTAATATCTTTGTGCCACCTCACCTGTAAGTGTGCATGTGTGTGTGTGTGTGTGTGTGTGTGTGTGTGTGTGTGTGTGTGTGTGTGTGTGTGTGTGTGTGTGTGTGTGTGTGTGTGTGCGTGTGCGTGTGTGAGTGTGTGTAGATGTAAACTGTAATGTACAGGTCTTAAATTACATTTTTTGTTTGCCCCTCACAGGTTGCGAGGTGTGTCAGGGCCCCTCCTGCAGGCAAAGTGATGTTAGTGTCTATACAGACTCTGACAATGATGATAGGCATAGTGAGGCACAGGCAGGGTTGTCAGGGGCTGAAGCTGTGCCATCAGTTGCATCCTACTTTTATCCATCCCATCCCCGCACACAGTCACAATGCCCATACATACCCCATCACCAGTGGCCATAGATGAGGGACAGTTGGCAGGTGATGGCATGGGACAGGACAGTGTGGGGACTATGGCAAGTGTGTCTGTACACAGCAGCCATAGCCAGATGACCAGCGAGGTACCACACAGTCAGATGTACAGGGGTGCTCATAGGAGGGCTGCTGGCCATCATGCCCCTGGCAGAAGTGCCACAGTAGGTGTCACCAGATTGCATGTTTTGGGCCATCATGGAGGCACAGGCATGTATGGAACGTTACACCAGAGTCTGAGGCACCAGAGGGCTACTCATGCTGCTGTAATTGACAACATCCCTGATCTTACAGGTGCCCACTGTTTTTTTGCAGAGGTCCTGGATAGACAGTTGGGTGACATGGTGGGAATCCTCGACCGTGTAGTGTTTGTGGAAGAACATGTCATGGGAGTAGGGTGGCGGCCATGTGGACATAGGTCAGCAACACCAACAGGTGGAGGTCTACGTGGACATGCAACAACTCACGGCTGCTCTCGTAGTGGCAGTACCAGCACCAGCACTGCAGGGGGGATGCTGTCCATACCACAATGCAGCAGGCCACATGCAGGTGGTCCTGGACAGTCCCAACAGAGATGCGGATCCAGTGGATAATTGTCATCATCAGGGGAGAGTACCATATCTGGGCTTCTGCCTGGTAGTGCCCGTGAAACCCCTGGCAGGCACAGTTCCCATGTCTGTGGCCAGAGACAGTGAACTGTATACCCTGCCATGTACGGTCTGCAGCTGTCCAACAAACCCCTGTATAGGGCAGCCACATGGCAGGCATGTGTGCATATATACACACACACTTCACCAACACAGCTAGGGCACCTCCATACCTAAACAAACCACATCTGTATAGCCCATGCTGTCATCCATACCACTGATGCAGGGACATGCTGATATGGTTCTGATGCACAGGGTGAATGTCCTAAGGTTTAGCAATGTAATGCTGTTTAACATGTCTTCAGCTGGAATGATTAATGCTTACATGTCAGGGTGTGCAGCTGTCCAGCCATGATGCATTATAGCTGTTATTAACACTGACTGATTGTGGTCTCCATAATGTATTCTGTTTGTGTTCTAGGTGTCTGTGTCAGCAGGATGTTGGTCTGCTGTCCTGTCCTACAAAGGGTATAGCACTGTGGTGACACATTGTGTCATATTCCAGGTACAGCTGAACACAAGTCTGTATAACAGTAACTGCATGTGCCACATGGCTGATAGGTCTGAGGGGTGTATACAGGTGAGTGCATGGTGGTTGATATTAGCAGCTCTTCTACAGTGGACAGTTGTAAGTGTACTGCGTGACACACACTAAATGTCCGTGAATAACACACACACACACACACACACACACACACACACACACACACACACACACACACACACACACACACACAGGCTTTGGTGTTGATGCAATACACATAGAATAATGTTCACATGAATGTACTTCATTTTGCAATGAACTCATTTTGGCCTATATAATTCCACCCAGACCAAATTACCAAAACATCACATCAGGAAATAATCACTTCACCAGTTTAATGTCATTGACGATGGTACTGGCATGGTATATGTCCTCTTCCCAATGTAGTGCAATCCTGGAGTTGGTAAACATAGGTGTGCTGGTGTGGGTGGCACAGTCCCCCACTTTGTAGGGTGTGGGGTGGCGTAGAACCACACATAGTGGGATTAACAACTACTTAACCTGTTAACATAAACTTTACAGTATAACAGCACACTAAGCGGGGAGATACCTACAACAATAACCCGAATGTTGGTGGCTGTGGCTACAACAGCCACACCCATGTATATATACCAACTCCTGTATCACTGTACAGCTGTACAGTAGGGAAGGATGGCATTTACACATCCACTATTAGTTTTGCTTGAATGTATTTCCACAAGATGATTGCTGTGAAATGTTACCTTTAGCCAGTTAGTTCTTGGACAAATGATCTCCTGGGACATATATTTTCTGCAAACTGAAGTAGATCCCTTCACATACACCCACACTTACTTGGCAACACTGAGAGCAGAACCCCTACCTAGGTACTTATTGCTACTAATGTGTTTGGCTTTAATTGCACACACCACAGAGCTTTTACGGTGAAGTGTGTCCTGAGTTTCCTGTTAAGTGAAGAACATCACCAGGCCTTGTACAGTATGGTAATGGGGGATGTAATGGGTGTTAATGAACAATACATAGTATGACATACTGTCATATACACATTAACGAACACATACAGTCATAGACACATTTGACAGATATGGGTTTAGCAGTGCTAACTACCTTGTCAGTGAGTCCATTCTGGTACAGAGGCTTTGCACACAGCGCATGCATCATTGGGCTGGATAGTGTAATAAGTTAACCTGTATGGTTGATGGTGACAGCGGTCCTCATACAGTGGACCTTGGGACATGTACTGGGGGTACCATGATGTAAAGACAGGATACCCAGCACCCACACCCCACATTGGATATTGTACTCACTGAAACCCATGATAATGCTCTGACATATTGACTATTACTGCAATAAACCCCCTTGTCTATATAATCAGTGCTACTACAGGGATATGTTACACATTGACCATTACTGCAATAAACCCCCTTGTCTATATAATCAGTGCTACTACAGGCATATGCATTTATTGCACATGCCACAGGGATAGTACGGTGAGGGTTTGTCATGGCTCTCCTAATGTCAGCAACATCACTATCCCTTAAAATGTATGGCAACGTTTATTGTATTTGGAGAATGTGGCCTTTGAATGCTGTCTCATACAAATATGCACACTTACACACATACACACACTTGTCAGAACTCAGAGGGTAACCCACGTCTATCTACTCATTTGTAGAACAGTGTTATGCTGGTACTGCAAGCTCCAGGTAGCCCATAGGGTGAAGAGTGTAACGAGGTACATTTAACGTCAATTGCAGCAGCAGCCATTTCTAAGTATGGCAATGGAGGGGGGTGTAGTGGGTGAGAAGGCCCTCGGAGTATTGTCAACTACAAGTTTACAAACACACAAACACTGTTATTCTCAGTAATGAACACTGCCACATTTGTCAATACTGGGGTCCATAGGTGCAGATGTTCTTAGGTGTGTACCAGGCAAATGTCCATGGAGAGATGAGAACAATAGAGCATGTGGGTACACTGGTATCATGCCACCTGACATTTGTCAGCATGCCATCTATCAACTGATGCCACTTGAGTGATCCCCAGGGTGACAGTTAAATTCAACATCCAATCATCTGGTTTTCTCTTGCCAAGGGCCAGTGAAGTGCTCCAGATGACATGTATGCAACATATATTACATACCATGACCAGTGTCTGGGTTAGAGACCTGTACCCAAGCATGTTCTGTTGACCATGGTAGTCTGGTTGAGGTATCCATGGCATGTGGTGCATACAGGGTGGGGTTTCCTAGCTGTGGCATTCATAACACAACTAGGCAGACATGTCAGTGTTAGTCAATCATATATTCCCTGTAAGCAGCCAAGATGGATACCTGACATCTGCACATCTGTACAGAGGACAGAAATTAGCTAGCCAACAGGTTATGCATTAGGATGAATGTTTTGACAGACAGACGTCTGACACTGATAGGTATGCCATTACTACATGACAGCAGCCCTTAATGACATGTCCTAAACACATAGTAATCTACAGTTAATATCCACATATCAGATCAATATCCAGTAGGAGATACTTAATAACATACAGCTCACACACCAAGAACATGATAGTCAGTACTCAAGAGTCCGGCTTTGCATGCATGGGTGTATGGTTACAGTACTACAATCTGCAATCCACTCTTACTTGGAAAAGCACTATTAAAAGTAGTAACGTAATGATACAATACATGCAAGTGTGATTGCATATAATGTGGGATACTACCCATGTATAAAACACATACAAATAGAAAAGATTGTGGTACTAGCCATGTATGCTCAGGTGTCCCATAGAGTATACTCACACCCTTGCTACTGTAATGACAGCACATAGAAGCATGTTATGTACATGGAATTAAATGCACTTATTAAAAATGTTATTACCCTGCTATTTTATCAGACTGGAATGTGATCACTGGTTACCAGGGCTGAGCTATCCTTAGCAGGTGTAAGCATTGCTTAAATGTAAATGCTAAGCAGATTTGCACACTGGTACACAAAGCCTACACGATGTAAGTGCCTTTTCGTTTAACCGTACATTAGCATTGCGTACCATCACGCAAACCCAAACAAACCCACTTAAAGCTGCTCAAAACTGCCTCAACCATATTGTATCCAACAGTGCTTGTTCTGCCTAGCAACAAAATAAACAGCCCTTGGAGATCTTGAACCCAGGACCCCCTAGAGTATAGTCACAACACTTAACCACTAAACTCTCTGAGCTATACAAATGACTATCGCTTGTTCAAATATATCATTCAGTACATGTACTGAAATTGTTTACTACTTGTTAGTGAAAATAGTGCTGAATCAGTCAAGTTTTTATATCTAAATATACACATATCAGATAAATATGGTGGGATACATCTGAGAAGGTATATACAATACTCATGTTTACACAAAAAAGTATATTTATATATATATATATACGTACATACACACACTTATATATATAAATATATATATATATATATATATATACATATACATATATGGAGTCATACCTCAGCATCATAAGTCACAAACTCTTAATACAAGGGAATGTAATGTAAGTATTGCAGTTATAAACATAGAATGTTGCTACAGTAACAGGGGTTGTGTCAACAGACATGTGTAGGAAGTCACTTCTGATAATGACATGTACGCCATCAGTTACTGACAGACATAAAATTATCATAGTGAAGTACAACACAAATCAAAGTAATAATCCTGTGGAATACAGGTGAAATATGACCAATAAATGTGGACATTCTGAAACAATCTGGTCATTCTAGAGGTACACACAGAACTCCTTAGTGCAAGACGTGTGGGCCAAGACTGACAAAGGGGATGTTTATAGCCGTGAAAATGGGGATATCACACAAATATTGGAATAGATAAGCTCACACATTTGATGCATTCACACCCTCCTGTCTGTCCTACCACATATTAACTGGAGGAGCAGAGGTCCCAAGCCCACATACTTCCTACTAATTAGTGACATACATCTTCACAGCATCCCACTACTTTTTCAGAAATATACAACACGTACGGTGGCCAGGTAGCAGTACATCTGACAAATATCTGGACATAACATCACACTAGGTAAAGACACTGAGCTGCTAGGCATGTCACAAAGCACTGTGTAATCTACAGGCAGACTGCCACAACACTGATCCAAGTTTCCTATGGGGGAATACACATGTACTTGCAAATGTAGCAGGCACTACAGGCATGTAACAGCACAGAGTAACAGACACCAGTGTGAAAGTGCATACCCACAACCATTCTCAACACAGTCATAGTCACATTACAGTAAGCCTAATTAATAGTACAGTATATGGACTGTGTGAACAAAACCATCTTCATATTTGCCACTCACACACTAACCCTACATATACTGGCTCAATTCACAGTGTAGTCTGATGCCTGACTGTGGTATGGGACATGTCTCAGTCTGGCCCTACAAACATATATGCTGATAGGGTACCAGAAACTGGAGCAGCATGCAATGTCAGATAGAACAGGACCAAGAACACTGACATCTACCACAGTCTGTACACAGGCTAAGTAACATATTCACAATACGCTGCTACACAATACTGACACTCTGTCAACAATCACCAGAAGTACACAGAGCTCACTACTGTACAGACTACAACAGAATGTCCAGGTTTTGTTTTCAAATATAAGGTCTACTATACATAACATGTCTAGCAGTCTGATATATCACTGGCTTGTTATTGTTGATGCCATTAATAATGATATACTGTACATATGCACCTCTTACTGCATGACATATGGACAAAAGGAGACATACTATGGACAAAAGGAGACATACTTGGGGGACGGAGGCACAAATACAGGGCCAGTATTGACATATTGCTGTGATAAACTGAGAAAACTCCTGGTGTAACAGGGTTTGTTGTGACATATCTCTTCTGAGGGATATGAAGTCAGTAACACAAATGGATATCACCATGTACATCCATGCAATAATCAGAGTATGCTACTGCATTTCTAAAGATAGGAAATGTGCAAGTAATACACCACATTTAAGACTAAAAACTCTGGCCAGTCTGCAGATAGCCCTACAGGTGAAAGTTTCCTCAACCACATAACACTGTCATGCCAGACTTTAAATCATGTAGAACTGCCATATCCACACAAACCCTGTTAAACCAACATTACTTCAAATGCAAAGCAGCAATACTTACATTCTGTCCCCATGTCTGGAACATCCTCCTCCTGTTTGTTGGCCTTTCTCCACAGTGTATGTTGTAAGAGGTATTTCCAACTACCCTCTGTGATGCTGTTTGTCACACACCTCCATGAAGTCCTCCTCACAGGCAAGGAAAAAGGGGCAACGCCCACATGAAGTACTCAGTTATAGGAGTGTGTTTCTATGCAATTGGCTATAGGAATGATACCACAGCTGTTCCACATGCAATTAGCAAGTGGGGGGGGCTCCAATTTGTGCACAGGCCATCAGCTGATCATGAGCATTACCTACAAAAGTCAAGCTGCTGCCTATGCAAAACAGATGTGCTTTTCCACATCCACCAGAGAGGGAGACAGAGAGAGAAAGAGACAGAGAGAAAGTAAGAAAGGAAGGGAGTAAGAGCCAAGCATGTTTTTGTATGATCCGTGGGTGGAGAGTGGTATCTGGGTATTATAATGATTGCCTATATTGTTTACTAATTCATACTTTCACATAGTAATTTCACATGGCAGTACACATTTATGGCTGTGGATTGTCTACAACAACCTCTACAGTGTTTGAAAACTGTTGGCCTTGTAATGTGGACATAGGGACATATAGGTCCTCAATATAATGATGTAGCAAAACCCACACTGTAATGGATCCTGTCATTACACAATCACCCCAGCACCCACACATAATACTAATGATATACACACTTACCAGTAATGAGTTTCAAGCTCCTACTTGACTATGTATTGCTATTACAGTGCTACACAGCTATTGCACACACCACAGAGCTTACATGTTGAAGCACTGTCCAAAGGTATATTTGAAGGTGAGTGACATCAGCAGCAGTGATAAAGGAGGGGTAAGGGAAGTGTAGTAAGTGTGAATGTCCACAAAATCAGGTGTCAACAAAAACACACACACACACTCTCTCACAGAAACACACACATTATCACAGTTGGCAGAATCAGGATTAAAACGTCTACCCAACTAGTTTGCTACAGTACAGTATTACACAGTTATTGCAAGCGCCACACAGCTTATAGTGCCAAAATATGGCCAAAGGGTTATTTCAAGGTGACTGACATCAGCAGGTGTGCTAAAGTAGGGCAATGGTAGGTGTAGTGAGTGTGAATGGCCTCAAAATCATTCATCTCCACACACACACACACACACACACACACACACACACACACACACACACACACACACACACACACACACACACACACACACACACACACACACACACACACACACACACACTTGCCAGAACTGAGATCCATAGGTTCATTGGTTCACAGGTGTGTAGTAGGTGAATGGCATGAAGGCTCTACAAGGCTTGGCCAAGGGAATACCCATGACAATAGTCCTTAGTGTGGTTGAGGGGTGTAATCCCTGGAGTGGTCCCCAGGGGTGGGTATTGTATTCACCATCCACTCATCTGGGTTACTATTGTGGGTGGCCAGTGATGTGCACTGCTTCCTATGTATGTGATCTATATTCCATAACATGGACAGTGTCTGGGTTGTGCAAATGTCCCACATGCATGTTCTTTGACATGTGGAAGTGTACTTGAGGTCTCTGGGGCATGTTGTGTGGACAGATTGCTATCTTCTGATGTAGCATTCCTGACCTCATTTGGTGAGACCTGGCTATGTAACTGAGGTCATGCTTGCACCTACATTGACAGCATAATACAGGTATTCAGCGGAGTTAGTGGCATCTTTCCATACAAGGCATGTGTATAAGGCATGGTACTCCCTTTGTGGGTTACGTTTGGAGACTCTAAAGTTGTTGCAGGCGTCCAGTGAGGAACATGGCAAAAGGGCCACTGTACACATTTATTTCACTAGTGAGGGGATGGCACAGGGTGCCATATCCTTTTACTTGCTGGATAACACACATTCAGTTAGAAGATGTAACACATCAAAGTACTTTCTGATGCCAGTGGCACTGTTGTGGTCAGTAGAAATGTAGTCCACTGCAATCACACAGTGGTTACAATCTGTGAGGCAATATGCAGGAAACTACCAATATAGTGGTTGTTGCCTAGCCAAGTGTGTTTGTGTATGAGACATGGGTGGAGAATGTTCTCTGAGTAATAGAAGAATTTCCTATATTGTTTACTAATCCACACTGTCACATAGTAATTGCACATGGCAGTACACATTTATGGCTGTGGATTGTCTACAACAACCTCCACAGTGTTTGAAAACGTTGGCCTTGTAATGTGGACATTGGGACACATAGGTCCTCAATATAATGATGTAGCAAAACCCACACTGTAAAAGATCCTGTCATTACACAATCACCCAACACCCACACAGGATACCAATGATGCACACACTTACCGGTAATGAGTTTCAAACCCCTACCTGATTATGTACTGCTATTACAGTGCTACACAGTTATTGCACATGCCACAGAGATTACATGTTGAAGTGCTGTCCAAAGGTATCTTTGAAGGTGAGTGACATCAGCAGCAGTGCTAAAGGATTGAATGTCCACAAAATCAGGTGTCAAAAAAGACACACACACACACACACACACACACACACACACACACACACACACACACACACACACACACACACACACACACACACACACACACACTCTTACAGAAACACACACATTATCACAGTTGACACTATCAGGATTAAAAATCCTATTTAACTAGTTTGCTACAGTCACAAAAAACACACCTCAGCGGAACAAGAAAAATGTCTCCAAAAACCACAGGCACAGCCAGGCAATGAAGTAGAGTAGATTTAATAATCCAAAAATAGCTAAACACAATAAACAGTAAGCTCTTTCATCCAAATTGGACTTCCTCAGACTGAATAATGTGTATTAAAACATTGCATCTTAAATACTTACCTAAAAAACACATGACATACTAGTAATGATGTAATTCCTTCTCTTAAGATAGGCTACAAAATCATAGGTTCATAGGTTCATAGGTTCATACTAGGCTATCTGCCCGAGGGCATTTACAAGCCTAGCCCATCATTTTGTGGCTTACGCCACCCCTTTAGTATGGGGAACTATACCCATTATTTTGCTGTGCCTCTGTCGAGCAGTGACACTGAGGTTATCCCTGGGGTATATCTGTGATCTCCCATCCATTGGTCAAGATTTCTCTTGAACAAGGCCAGCGAGGTGCTCTGCCTCACATGTACCGGGATTTTGTTCCACAGCATAGGAGTCTTTGGGTGATGAATCTATCCCTCCAGCACGTCCTATTAATAGCCGTGTCAAGGTTTAAGTCTCCCGCCCTTGTGGCTCTGATGGATCTAGATTTTTGAGGTGAAGCATATTCATCAAATCTGGGTTTGACATGGCCTTGTATGTTAGGCAAAGGTCACCTCTGAGCAAGCGGTGACTGAATAGAGCTGGAGTTCTTTCAGTCGGGCAGCATAGGACAGATTTTGAGACCCTTTATCCTTTTGGTGAGGAACTTTTGTGGCCTCTCCAGCTGCTGCAAGTGTCGGGTCAGATACATTCGAATGGGGCATTGTACTCAATCATTGGTCTGATGAGTGATGAGTAAAGGGAGACTATGACCTCCCTTGATCTAGATGAGAATCCCTTCATGATAAGGTGGGCAATGTAGAAGGTCTTCCTAACTACTTTAGCTACATGGGTGTCGAATGACAGACTACTATCAACCTGGGTCCCCAGGTCCCTGATAACTTCTTCTGTGCTCAGTGGATTGCCACCTATTTGGTAGCTAGGGGTAACCTTGTTTTTCCCGAAGGGTATGACTATGCATTTTTTGGCATTTAACTTTAGGCGTGGCTCTGGCACCAGTTATCCGTTTCTGTGAGACCCTTCTGAAGGATATCTGTATCAGATGTGTTTTCTACTATGGCGCCCAGTTTGCAGTCATCTGCAAACTTTGTCAGCCATAACCCTCCTGTGTTTGCTTGTACTTCGGAAAAGTAGATGCCAAACAAGAGTGGGCCCAGGACTGAGCCCTGTGGGACACCACTTGTGACAGGCTTTGAGTCTGACATGGCGCCAGCAACTCTGACCCTGTGGGTTCTGTCACTCAGCCAGTTTGCAACCCATCTTGTGATGTATGGGTTGACATTTAAGCTGATGAGTTTTTCAATGATACCCGAGTGGGGTATTGTATCGAAGGCCTTAGCCAGATCGAGGTAGGCTGTATGGACTGCCTTTCCTCATCAATGGCTTTGGTGACTGTTTGAAAAAGTCAACCAAGTTTAAAAGGCATGATCTGCCTTTGACAAAGCCAAACTGGGTTGGATCCAAAGTCTGCAAATTCCTATGTCTTTATTTATGAGGTCCATTATGATCCTCTCCATGGCTTTGCAGATAAGGCTTGTCAAGCTAATGGGCCGGTAATTTCCAGGGTCGGTGGAGGCACCGCCTTTGTGAAGTGGTACCACAGTTGCAGTGCGCCCCTCCCTGGGTACGTATCCAGAGGTAAGACTTTGATTAAACAGCTGTCCTAGCTGTGGGTTTAATTCCTCATTGAGTTCATGGAACACACAGCCGGGGACACCATCAGGTCCCATGGATGCTGTGTTTTTTGCTTTGGAGAGAGCAGTTCTCACTTGGGCGCTGGAGATGTTTGGGGGCTGCAATCGTTTGTTATAGATATCTCTCCTTTTGGGGGGGGGGAGAAGTTTGCACTGAACCTGTCAGCCAGTATGGTGGCAATGTCTGTAGGATCAGTAATCTTCACATCATTTTGAACTAGCTCTGAGCATATCTGGGAGTTTCCTCCCAGGTTTCTAACATAGCTAAAGAAGGCCTTATGATTGTCTTTTGAGTCTTTAGCTATTTTTCTCTCGAAATTTGCTTTGGATGATTTTATGAGAGCTCTTAGTTTTTTACTTATAGTGATCAAGGGTGTCTTACCTTTTAAGGATTTTGCTCTATCTTGTAGTAGCTTCCTCCTTTTGTTGTAGAGTTTGTTTATGGCTGGGGTCCACCAGACTGGACGCTTGCCTTTGGTACAAAGAGTCTTTGTTTTGCTTGGGATTGCCTTATCCAATCAGATCTATCATTTAATCCAGGTGGATAGCAAGCATTCAATTTTACCTGCCATACATATTCTTTTCACCCCAACTCATCTTCTGCATCAAATCTATTATTAACATTAGTTACTTCATCCAAAACAATACATTTAAAATCTACATGATATCTTGTGTTGTTTTTGTAGTGTTTACTAAGTGCATTTTTATCATCTTTTGTAAGGACAGAATACCTATGCTCATATATTTGAATATTTAATTCTCTTGTAGTCCGTCCTACATAAAATGAATCACAGCACATACATAGTACTTTTTTTTCAGCTTTTCCCAGTTAGGGGTCACCACAGTGGAACATCTGTCTGCTCATGATTGGCAGTGGAGTTTTATGGTGTTGAGTTGTCAGCCCAGTGCCAACCTTCCAAAGAAGGCACAGACACATGCACACACAGGGCCAGTTTAGAGTGTCCAATCTGCCTACTACATGTCTTTGGGAGGAAACCCACGTGACCACATGCAGACTCTGCACTGAAGGCACCCCAGCCAAGAATCAAACCAGAGACCTTCTTGCTGTGAGGCAGCAATGCTAACCCCTGTACCTCCACAGCCGCCTAACACATACATAGTACTAAATACACTATAAAGTTTGACTTACAACTATACCTTCCTTCTGTTTTGATGGCATATCCACCAACCGTTAACTCAGTGCTATCTGTCATTAAAAAATTACACATATTACAATTAAAACACTTATACATTCCTGGATTAGTAACACTATTTTTTAAAATTAGTGGAGGGTTCAATTTAGCTTCAAACATATTTTTGAAGCTTTTTCCTTTCTTCTGCACAAATATTGGCTTTTCTCCCATAACCTTAGGTATCTCTGCATCAGATTTCAACAACTTCCAGTTATTTATAATAATATTTTTGATGCATGTTGCATCGATACTATTTTCTATCAGAATAGATGAAACATAATTAATTGATTTTGCTTTAACATTTTCACCAACTTTCTGTTTGTTTCTATGTGATCTACTCTGTTCTAAGGCTTCTTCCACTTCTTTTTTCTGGATATCCTCTATTAAAAAAATTTTCACAGAGACTCACTTTCTTTTATGAAATCACTTTCTTTGTCAGTTAACATATCTATTCTTTTTAACTGACTTTTGATGATGTTCTTAGTCTTTTTGGGGTACAAACTGTCATAATGCAAATAAGCATTATTTTGAACATCCTTTTTATAAATCGACATAAAGAGACATTCTCCTTCCTTATAAATTTTTAAGTCCAAAAAATGAATACTCTGTTTGTCAAAAGTAGATGTAAACTTTAAATAGGAACATACTTCATTTAAATAAGCTAGAAACAAATGAATTCCTTCCCCTTTTTAAATAAAAAACACATCATCAATAAAACGTTTATAAAACACAATATTTTTCATAAATGTAGTTTCATAAATGTGACATCTTTCCCATCCTTGCATGAAAATATTGGTGTAGCTAGGGGCCATTGCTGCACCAATAGCTACTCCATTTATTTGTTTATACAAATTATTATTAAATTCAAAAAAATTATAACTCAGAATCAAATCAAGCTTTTCCATCACAAGACTAATCATCCCCTGTGAAAGTTTTTTTGCCCTAATCAATTCAAATCTAACTATTTCCATTCCCTCATTAGTTGGAATGACAGTATATAGAGACTTAATGTCAAGGGTAACCAGATAATCATCATCTCTAACTTTCAGCTCCTTGATTTTATTTTTAAAATCAAATGAGTCTCAAATATTGGCTTTATTTGCTAGCACCATGGGTTGTAAATGTTTGTCTACAAAGATGGCCATGGCTTCGGAACTACTCCCACTACTGCTTACTATAGGGCGCGTCGGTGGATTATCTAAATCCTTATGTATTTTTAGTTGACCAAATATCCGGCTTATTTTAGGAGCTTGTACTATCAAATAATGCCTAGTTTGGTCAGTTATGCGTCCAGTCATGTACCATTCTTCTATCTGACCATCTATAAACATATATTCTTTTTTAATTTCTGAGAAAAAAAAACTTTTATAAAAAGTCAAATCAGATAACATTTCTTCCATTTTGTTGACATACAAATGCCTATCTAGAATAACTAAAGCATTCCACTTATCTGCCTTAGTGATTAAAATAGCTTAAATATTTAATAAATCATTCAACATTTCTTTTTGCTTAACACTTAAATTAAAATACTTAAATTCAGCTTTGTTATTAAACAACTCAATAATCTGTTGTTCACATAACATAAGAAATAGTTCCAACTCCTTTTTAATGGAGGATTATAGACACTAGGTTTTACAAAACTTGCTTGTTTTTTATCAGAATTGGGAAATAATAGCTTGAAATTTAATATCCTGACATATTCTCTTAGTGCATTGATGGTATTACACTTATCTGCCCTTTTGGAAGGAACAAAATTCCACCCTTTTTTCAACACTTGGCAAAGCTATTGATTAATAAATATGCTCGACAAATTAACTATAACAAAAGCTGTATCACCAGTACCTTGTATGCTCAACATTTGAAAAATGTATTTTTCACATTGCGCTGTATATTGTTGTTGGGTGCTGCTGTTACCTCTGCCCAAGTTCTGCTGTCTTTCCCATTACGCTGGTACACCCTCACTAATTGGCTGTAATTCTCCTTCTGAAAAGCCTTATTTGTGTTTTCAGACACATTATTAAATTCTTTGTTATTGGAATTCACTGTCATGCCTTCATGAGGTGTACTTGCATTTTCGCCTCATTGAGCTATTCTTTTAGATTTCCTTGGGACATTCTCCTCCATCTGCACAGTCTCCATCTCACTTCGCTCAGTTGTTGATGACGTTGCTTTTACCAAATTAGCTCCTCCTTCTTTCTCTGATGGTTTAGGCTCTACCACGCCCTCATAATCAGCCTTATCACGAACGAACTTGCTGATTTTACGTTTTTTAAGTAGTTTATTTTCCTTCTCTAATTTCATTTGAATTGCAGTAAATTTTGACTGAAAATTGTCTTCACTAAGGGAATCTTTGAGCTTAAAGAATATTGACCTGATATTTTTGTAAAGATCTTCTATTTTCTTTTTGTTATACTCAAGAAACATTTGTACATATTGTAGCCCAGTTTTTTGGTTATGTTCTACCCATTTATTTAAAAATTCAGACAGATAATTTGTACCTGCTGGCATAACAGAGGCCCTTAGTTCTTTTGGTACTCTCTGCATTTGTAAGCAGCAGTCAAAATAAACATTGTTCCATTGCAATCTGTTTAGCTTGAGTACATCTTTTTCCAAATGACCAAACATTTCATAATAATTGAAGGATACAGTAGACACATTATTCAAAAATTTTATTCCTTCAAATGGATTGCTAGGAGGCACAAACCAACTGTTTAGTGCCTCATCAAATCGTAAAAAAGCACCACCATTGCTTGGGGTAGCAGCAGGAACAACATTAGCAGCATAATAATTAGCTCTTCCTTCTTGATTTAATAAGATAGAGCCATTGTGAGTTAAAATACTTCCTGGAGTTAAGGTTAAAAAACTCAAACTGGAACTTCCCTGGCCATCCATGTATATCAGTAAAGTCACAAAAAACACACCTCAGTGGAACAAGAAAAATGTCTCCAAAAACCACAGGCACAGCCAGGCAATGAAGTAGAGTAGATATAATAATCCAAAAATAGCTAAACACAATAAACAGTAAGCACTTTCATCCAAATCGGATTTCCTCAGACTGAATAATGTCTATTAAAACATTGCACCTTAAATACTTATCTAAAAAACACATGACATACTAATAATAATGTAATTCCTTCTCTTAAGATAGGCTACAAAATCAGCTCTATCATTTCACCCAGGTGGATAGCAAGCATTCAATTTTACCTGCCATACATATTCTTTCCACCCCAACTCATCTTCGGCATCAAATCTAATATTAACATTAGTTACTTCATCCAAAACAATAAATTTAAAATCTACATGACATCTTGTGTTATTTTTGTGGTGTTTACTAAGTGCATTTTTATCATCTTTTGTAAGGACAGTATACTTATGCCCATTTATTCGTCTATTTAATTCTCTTGTAGTCCGTCCTACATAAAATGAATCACAGCACATACATAGTACTAAATACATTATAAACTTTGATTTACAGCTATATCTTCCTTCTATTTTGATGGCATATCCACCAACTGTTAACTCAGTGCTGTCTGTCATTAAAAAAATTACACATATTACAATTCATAGGTTCATAGGTAGGTGTTAGGCTATTGGCCCTAGGGCCCATACAAGCCTAGCCAAAAAATGTACCCTGGCTTTCGCCACCCAAGAAAATGATTTTCCTGTGCCCCTGTCGAGCAGAGCCATAGAAGTGAGCCCCGGGGTGAATTTCCCATTTCCCATCCAATCATCAAGATTTTTCTTGAAGAGTGCTAATGAGGAGCTCTGTTTGACATAGATAGGTAGTCTGTTCCAGAGTATGGGAAGTCTCTGGGACAGGAATCTATCCCTCCAGCATGTTCTGTTTATTGTGGTGACAAGGTTTAGGTTCCTAGAGCATGTAGCTCAGAGGGATTGGGATTTCTTTAAGTGGAGCATGTCCAACAGCTCTGGGTTTGACATAGCTTTGTATGTTAGGCAGAAATCGCCCCTGAGTAGGCGATATGCGATGGAGTAAAGCTGTAGTCTTTTGAGACGGTCTGCATAGGGCATCTGTTTGAGGCTAGTAATCCTCTTTGTGAGGTATTTCTGTGATCTTTCCAGTTGTTGTAGATGTCTTGTGAGGTACATACCAAAAGGGGTATTGTACTCTATAATGGGTCTAATGAGTGATGAGTAGAGGGGAACAATGACCTTTTTTTCTGGATGAGAATCCTTTTGTGATGAGATGAGCCACATAGAAGGATTTCCTGACCACTGTGGCAATGTGATTATCAAAGAAGAGACTGCTGTCCACCTGTGTCCCAAGGTCTCATCACATTTTTGGCATTAAGTAGACTACCAGCTATGTGGTAGTTCATGGGTACAGAGTTTTTACTAAAGGGGATGACAATACACTTTTTGGCATTGAGCTTCAGGCCATGGCTTTGACACCAGGTATCTGTCTCAGTGAGGCCCTTTTGTAGTTTGTCCACATCATTAGGAGTTTTGATTATGGCTCCTAGTTTGCAGTCATCTGCAAACTTTGTTAATAAAGACCTTCTGTGTTGGCCTGCACTTCAGAGAAGTAGATACCAAACAGGAGAGGACCCAGGACTGAACCCTGTGGTACTCCATTTGTCACTGGTCTGATGTTGGATTTGGAATCCACTACTTTCACATTGTGGGTTCTGTCCATGAGCCACTTGGCAACCCATCTTGTGACATAGGGATTTATACCTAGTTTAGTGAGTTTATCTATAATTCCAGAGTGAGGGATGGAGTTGAAAGCCTTGGCGAGATCTAGATAAGCTGTGTGAACCATTTTACCCTCATCTATGGCTTTGGTGACTGCTTCAAAGAAGTCAATCAGGTTTAGGAGACATGATCTGCCTTTTACAAATCCAAACTGGGTAGGGTCCAGAGTTTGGAGATTATCAATGTCTTTATTTATGAGTTCCATGATGATACGTTCCATGGCCTTGCAGACCAGGCTCATCAGGCTAATGGGGCGGTAGTTCCTGGGGTCCATCGTGGCTCCCCCTTTGTGGAGTGGGATAACCATCATGGTGTGCCATTCAGTGGGTACAAAGCCTGAGGTGAGACTATGATTGAGCAAGGTACTTAGGTAGGGTGCCAGTTCATTCTGTAGTTTGTGTAGAATGCAGCTTGGGATATTGTCAGGTCCCATGGATGCTGTGGTCTTGGCTTTGGAGAGTGTGTTTTTTACCTGTGCAGCTGTGATTATAGGAACTTTGCATTCTTCTGGTATAGAGATGGGCCCTCTAGGGGGTGAGAGGGGGGTAAAGTTAGCACTGAACCTATCTGCTAGGATGTTGGCAAAACACTTATATATTCCTGGATTAGTAACACTATTTTTTAAAATGAGTGGAGGGTTCAATTTAGCTTCAAACATATTTTTGAAGCTTTTTCCTTTCTTCTGCACAAATATTGGCTTTTCTCCCATAACCTTAGCTATCTCTGCATCAGATTTCAACAACATCCAGTTATTTATAATAATATTTTTGATGGATGTTGCATCTATACTATTTTCTATTTGCATAGATGAAACATAAACACTTGATTTTGCTTTAACATTTTCATCAACTTTATGTTTGTTTCTATGTTATCTACTCTGTTCTAAGGCTTCTACCACTACTTTTTTAAGATATCCTCTATTAACAAATTTTTCACAGAGACTCACTTTCTTTTATGAAATCACTTTCTTTGTCAGTTAACATATCTATTCTTTTTAACTGACTTTTGATGATGTTGTTCTTAGTCTTTTTGGGGTGCAAACTATCATAATGCAAATAAGCATTATTTTGAACATCCTTTTTATAAATCGACGTAGAGAGACATTCTCCTTCCTTATAAATTTTTAAGTCCAAAAAATTAATACTCTGTTTGTCAAAAGTAGATGTAAACTTTAAATAGGAACATACTTCATTTAAATAAGCTAGAAACAAATGAATTCCTTCCCCTCATCACACATCATCAATAAAACATTTATAAAACACAATATTTTTCATAAATGTAGTTTCATAAATGTGACATCTTTCCCATCCTTGCATGAAAATATTGGTGTAGCTAGGGGCAATTGCTGCACCCATAGCTACGCCATTTATTTGTTTATACAAATTATTATTAAATTCAAAAAAATTATAACTTAAAATCAAATCAAGCATTTCCATCACAAGACTAATCATCTCCTGTGAAAGTTTTTTTGCCCTAATCAATTCAAATCTAACTATTTCCATTCCCTCATTAGTTGGAATGATAGTATAGCGAGACTTAATGTCAAGGGGTAACCAGATAATCATCATCCCTAACTTTCAGCTCCTTGATTTTATTTTTAAAATCAAATGAGTCTCGAATATTGGCTTCATTTGCTAGCACTGTGGGTTGTAAATGTTTGTCTACAAAGATGGCCATGGCTTTGGTCTTACTCCCTCTACTACTTACTGTAGGGCGCATCGGCGGGTTATCTAAATCCTTATGTATTTTTGGTTGACCAAATATCCAGCTTATTTTAGGAGCTTGACCTATCAAATAATGCCTAGTTTGGTCAGCTATGTGTCCAGTCATGTACCATTCTACTATTTGGCCATCTATAAACATATATTCTTTTTTAATTTCTGAGAAAAAAAAAACTTTTATAAAAAGTCAAATCAGATAACATTTCTTCCATTTTGTTGACATACACATGCCTATCTAAAATAACTAAAGCATTCCCCTTATCTGCCTTAGTGATTAAAATAGCTTTATTATTTAATAAATCATTCAACATTTCTTTTTGCTTAACAATTGACATCAGCAGCAGTGCTAAAGGAGGGTTAAGGGAAGTGTAGTAAGTGTAAATGTCCACAAAATCAGGTGTCAACAAAGACACACACTCTCTCTCACAGAAACCCACACATTATAACAGTTGGGAGTATCAGGATTAAAACTTCTACATAACTAGTTTGCTATAGTACAGTATTATGCAGTTATTGCAAGCGCCACATAGCTTATAATGCTGAAACATGGCCAAAGGGTTATTTCAAGGTGACTGACATCAGCAGGTGTGCTAAAGTAGGGCAATGGGAGGTGTAGTGAGTGTGAATGGCTTCAAAATCATTCATCTTCACACACACAAACACACACACACGCACACACACACACACACACACACACACACACACACACACACACACACACACACACACACACACACACACACACACACACACACACACACACTTGCCAGAATTGAGATCCATAGGTTCATTGGTTCACAGATGTGTAGTAGGTGAATGGGCCTTAAGGCTCTACAAGGCTTGGCCAAGGGAATACCTTGGCATCAAGCCACATGACAATAGTCCCCAGTGTGTCTGAGGGGTGTAATCCCTGGAGTCGTCCCCAGGGGTGGGTATTGTATTCACCATCCACTCATCTGGATTATTGTGGGTGGCCAGTGATATGTACTGCTTCCCATGTATGTGATCTATATTCCATAACATGGACAGTGTCTGAGTTGAGCACATGTTCCACAGGCATGCTCTTTGACATGTGGAAGTGTACTTGAGGTCTTTGGGGCATGTTGTGTGGACAGATTGTTATCTTCTGATGTAGCATTCTTGACTTCATTTGGTGAGACCTGGCTATGTAACTGAGGTCATGCTTGCACCTACATTGACAGCATGATATGGGTATTCAGTGGAGTTAATGGCGTCTGTCCATACAAGGCATGTGTATAAGGCATGGTATTCCCTTTGTGGGTTGCAGTTCGAGATTCTGCAGTTGTTGCAGGTGTACAGTGGGGAACATGGCAAAAGGGCCACTGTACACATTTATTTGCCTAGTGAGGGGATGGAACAGGGTGCCATATCATTTTACTTGCTGGATAACACATATTCAGTCAGGAGATGTAACACATCAAAGTACTTTCTGATGTCAGTGGCACTGTTGTGGTCAACAGGCATGTAGTCCACTGCAATCACACTGTGGTTACTACCTGTGAGGCAATATCTAGGGAACTACCAATATAGTGTTTGTTGCCTAGCCAAGTGTGTTTGTGTATGAGATGTGGGTGAAGAATGTTCTCTGAGTAATAGAAGGGTTGCCTATATTGTTCACCAAACCATAATGTCACATGGAGGGCTATGGATTGTCTACACCAACCTCTCTGGTGTTTGACATCTATTGTCCTTATAAGGTGGACATTGTGACATATACTAGGTCCTCAACATAATAATTTAACAAAATCCACCCCACAATGAATCCTGTTTTCACACAATCACAGCAACTTCCACACAGGATACAGATTGACACACACACACACTTGCCAGTACTGAGATTCAAACCCCTACCTAGCTACATGTTGCTACTATAGTGTACTGTATTTATCACACATGCCACGGAGCTTATAGGATGGATGTTGTCCCAATGTACTTCTAAGGTGAGAAGCATCACCAGCCCTTGTAAATACTGGCATTGGGTGATGTAGTGGGTGAAAGATCCCAAAAATAATTTTATCCTACACATATATTTACATTTGCCAGGGGTGAGGTTTAAACCTCTAACAATCTTTACGAATCATTAAGTTACACATTTACTACATGCACACCTTACAAGGCTTAGGGTTGGCAACAGGTACTTCTAAGGTGGATGATATCTGCAGGTACTGCTAATGTCAGGCTCTGAGATGTGTACTGGGTGTAAATGGGGCCAAAATCTTTGGGGTACCGACATACATATGTACACACAGAAACACTTGCCAGGGATGAGATTCAAACCCATACCTATGCAGCTACTGCTACTACATTGTTGTGCATTTATGACATGCTCCATGGAGCTTACATGTTGGAGGGCTGTGCCAAGGTATCTTTGAAGCTGAGGGTAAGGGGAGAGTAGTAAGTGTCAATGTCCATAAAATCAGGTATCATCAAAGACACACACACTCTCTCACACAAACACAATTTCACAGTTGCCATGTCTGGGATTAGATCTCCTATACTAAATAGTATGCTATACTACAGTATTATACAGTTATTGCAAGCACCATGGAGCTTACGGGGTTGGCATTTATCCAAAGGGTTATTTCAAGGTGACCGACATCAGCAGGCTTGCTAAAGTAGGGCAATGGGAGGTGTAGTGACTGTAAATGGCCTCAGAATCATTCATCTCCACACACACACACAGAGTTTCACAGTTACCACATCTGGGATTAGAACTCCTACTTAACTAGTTTTCTGCATTATAGTATTACACACGTATTTCAAGGGCCATGCAGCTTACGGGGCTGAGACCTGGCCAGAGGGTTATTTCAAGGTGACTGACATCAAGAGTGCTAACATGGGCAATGAGAAGTGCAGTGTGTGTGAATGGGTCATAAACCATTCCTCTGGAAACACACAGAGTCACACACAACTTTACATATGACAGGACTAGGTATACAAATGCTAGATGAATGCTGATTTGTACTATCGTGTTACACAGTTATCACAAGCACCACAGACACTATAGGGCTGAGGGCTACCAAAAGCAATGTCTACAGTAATTGACATCAGCACATCATGTGATATCAGCCAATTGGCTGTGTGGTGGGTGGGACAGGCCTCATGATGGAAATCTCTCTGTCAATGTCTGTCTCTTTCTTACCCAAATCTGTGTGTGTGTATGTTTGACATATTATAGTGTGCTGGCCTTGGATATGTGTGAGTATTCCTATCCAATGTGTGTGCAAAGCATGAATGGTGTACAATGTGGTGTGTGTGCACAGACATCTGCGACTGACAGATATGTATAGTCCACGGTGTTGTCAGACATGGGCTTCATTTCTCTAAGTGTAGGAGCATACTCAGTATGACATTCTGTATTGAGTGTGTGAATCCATTCCAGGTAGGTTGTACTCCAGTCCAGGGTTTGGTGTTCTACACCTACAGCTAGCAACCTGGTTCTGCAGGATATCTGTAGATAGCTTGACAATATAGAGTCACAATGGGCGACAGATAGTGGGATACTGTAACTACTGTGTCTGTGCTGCTTGTGTTACATGGTTGGTGTTAGCAGAGATATTCATTCATATGTACTGCTTTACACTGTGATGTATTATGTCATCAACTACTGACAGGTATACTTATTTGCTCACAGTTATTTCCTGGGAAATACAAGATGAATGATGCTGTGTCCAGTATTGTGGTCTGCAGCCTACATATTTTTGCACTCTCATGCCATTCTGGAGGGGTAGCTGCAGACACTTGCTGATAGGGCTGTGTAAATGGTCCAGCACCTTGGTACTATGATGGCTGAAGATCCCCTTCTTGTACATACATCGACATAACATAATGGCCATATACTGCTGTGGCCATACCTCTCAGCTGTATAGATTCACCCAGGTTACCCAAAGGCAGGGCTCATATATCTGGTCAGTTCCCCTTCACATTGTGGTTTACGAGCAGGTTTGTAGCCACCCATTACTGGGTTTGCAGGCAGGGGTAGTATGGACACACATCAGAGTTTCAGACGTCACACACTCCATGACATCCATGTTTCTACACCCCCCACTCTCTTATTCTATCCTCTTCCTAACATTATGCAAGCAATATCTGAGAAGTATCTCTATAGTTGTCCCTTCATCCCAGTGGTATTTAGGGGTTGGTTCACAGTTCTTGCAGTCAGACATGGTGGGCATGCTACTGGGATTTGTCAACATGGCCTTGCATTTGTGTTCTGTTGACTGTATGTTAGTTGGAACCCCATGAGATAACATACATTGGCACTACGGGTGAGGCACAGGCCTTTGACAGAGGACTATAAGCCATTTGCAGTCTCTCATTACTTCATAACTGTGCCCTTTGTGGTCTGTCACTGATTGATCAGATGACATCAGTATTCCATACTACACAGACAACTGATGTGCTGCTAACCTGTATGTACAATTCCAAAGGTGTGTGCAGTTGACAGTTACATTTTATGTACTCTGTATAGGGTACTTCCACCTGTGTACTGTGTGTATGTCTGGGCCCACATTCATGGCATGTCCATCTTTCAGTCGGTGACAGATATTGACATCTGGACAGTGAGTATGGACGACTGCTGACATGGGTATTACTGAGAAGCATTGTGGTTGGCACTGCAGTTGTTGGAACATGGCCCTGTCGTCAACAGTACTGGCCATAGGCCACCAAGACACAACCTGCTATGCCTACATGCTAACTACTTCCAGACAATATTGAACACACAACAACCTAACACACAGACCCCTGCATATTGTACGCATGCAACAATCTATCCTGTAGATTGGGCCAGCTCAGGTAATCTGTGCTCAACTGTTATTAAACCCACATGTACATGTTACTGTATTTCTACATAGGATTGGGGGGGCACACCTGACTACTTTAAACATTTGCTATGACTGTACTGGTATTTCAGGTACTCTGTTGGCTTCCATTTCATTCTATATTCTGACCTATCATGCAGACTGGAGGCATATAAGTAGAGTACAGATCTTAGGTTTTATTGACCTACATTTCAGTTTCAGACTTCTTACCCTTCAAAACTAACATACAACAGCCAGACCTGTTGTAGTCTGTCTGTGTAGGTCTGGAGGGGGGATGTTCATCATTACCATCAATTGGAGGCCTTAGCCCAGCCTTTCTTTATGGTCATCTACACCTTCCCTGCTGGCTGAGGCTGGTGTTGGGTATGTGAGCCTCACTAACATGCATGTGTGCGTGTGTGTGCTATGGATACACATTTGAGCCACAACATGTACTGCAGTGGGATTTGTCACCTTGTCTATTACTGCCTAGTATGTTGACACCAGTATTTTTTATGGATTTCATGCTGCCCATATAGGTGTCCAGTATCTGCTGCCATCCCATTCAGCCACCTGATTCCCTTGCATGCTCACATCCATAGCATAGCTACAACTATCAGAACATACTACTCCATTCAGCAATTGATAGAAAGAGTGACTTACCTTGTGGCTTTGCCAGTACTGAGGACGGTGCTGGAGGGCTGACTATGTCGGATGCACATAGTACACTCCATATACATGGTAAAGCACAGGTAGTGTCATGTTTGGCATCCCTTTTACTGTATGTGCGAGTCAGAGAGAGGTGTCATTCCCTGGGTTCCTACCATGTCAGTGTATGTGCTATGCATTGCCTCTTTGGCAAAGCCTGGGCATACTGGGCACACCTCCTTCTGCCTACATGGGCAGGTTCAGGTTGTTTCTCCTCCGAGTCCCTCTGTGCCTGTGATGGCCTTGGCAATGGTGGGGGGCTGTGTGGCCTTGCCCCGTGCTGTTCCTGCTGCAGCTGTTTTCGTAGGATCATATTGTGTAGCATGGCACATACTATGAACATTTGTGTACATGTAGCTGGAGAGTACTGCAAGGCTCCACCAGATATGTCCAGGCAGTGGAAGCCTGACTTGAGCATCCCCTAACACATGGTCTATTATGATTCTGGTTTGTGCGTGTGCCTCATTATGGAGTTTTTGTTTGGGTGTGTGCGCATTTCTGATGGGTATCATCAGCCACGGCTCCGGTGTGTAACCAGCATCCCTCACTAGGTGGTCATATAGGATGTCCCCACTGGCAAGTAACTGGTACAGCTCTGTCATATACCAGATGTGGGAGTTGTGATAGCTTGCAGGGTTGCCAGCA